>NC_042531.1:15388718-15692879 GCF_900963305.1 Echeneis naucrates | reverse complement strand
AATTGGGGCTTGACATGGCTGTCTGTCCATTTCCAGTGCCCTATGACCACATCCAAGGAGTAATGGCACTGACTTTGTTTGAGGACTTTATTTATTGGACGGATGGAAAGTCAAAATCGCTACGACGTGCTCACAAGACAACTGGCTCGCAAGCAATAGAGCTCCTCAACTCCTGGCAAGCCATCAAATCTATTAAGGTTTACCACTCCCTCCGCCAGCCTGAAGGTATGATATCTGATTCTGCCTCTGTGGTCACTCTGTCCTCCCATGCAGAGTAGTTGTTCCTGGCCTCTGTTGTGCTTTTAAGTAAAGACAAAAGTGGGTTGTGTAATGCAGTTTGAGCCTGATCATGTAGTTTGGTCCTTCTGTACAGTACCCAAGCACCAATGCCAAATTGCAAATGGAGGATGCAGCCACTTGTGTCTTCTATCCCCTGGTGGGGAACACAAATGTGCCTGTCCCACAAATTTTTACTTGGCTGCTGACAATAAGACCTGCCTTTCCAATTGCACCTCCAGTCAAGTAAGTTATGTTACTGTACCGTCATGCATAGAAATGTAGTGTGCGATTGTTGCTGCTATTCTGCCCTGATCAGTACTTTCCCCCTCAAGGCAAATTTCTTCTACTCTCTTGTGCTTTTCCTCTCTGACAAGTACTGTAGGTTCTAGGAAATGGTTGTGTATTGATTTTGATGTTAGCTTTGAAGTGTGCTGAAGCTTAAACAGAGAACAAAACATTCTCAAATTCTGTGTTTGCAATTGAAATTTTTTTTGGTCTGTATTAGTTTCGCTGCGGGACAGATGAGTGTATCCCTTTCTGGTGGAAGTGTGACACAGTGGATGACTGTGGGGACGGATCAGATGAACCTGCTGACTGCCGTAAGCGCCATGTTAGTTGTCTGGCTTTAAATTAGTGATAAAGAAGTGCATATAACAAGTAATTGTTATGACTTTTTTTAACAGCGGAATTCAAATGTCAGCCTGGGCGTTTTCAGTGTGGTACTGGCCTGTGTGCTCTTCCTCCTTTTATCTGTGATGGAGAGAATGACTGTGGTGACAACTCAGACGAAGCTAACTGTGGTAAGGGTAGAAATGTTTTGTTTGCAATTTGGTGTCTTCTGTTGTTAGCTGCTGTGTTAACTCACTTATTTCACCCAAATTGTTTCTCCCATCTTATTTAGTTGAAATGATCAGTGGCTTAAACTTTGAGTGTGTGAGGATGTTCACTTGTATATTCAGTCCTGATTTATTGGTTGCCATATTGGAGGTATATTTTGATATCATTCATCATTTATCAACAACATTTATCTTGTTCTAATCTTGTTAGAATGTAGGAATTCATATTATTTTTAATCTAATGTCTTTGAGCTTAGGCACATTTCTGTGGGGACAATACTCCTACCGTATTTAAAGACATCGTCTTAGGCTGGTTTTGACATTTTTATGCCTCAGAGCCACTGACAGCTAGAGTCATCTTGTTTCCAGTTGTCAGTCTGTCAAACCCATTCTTGTGGGTGCAGTATCTCAGACTATCTTCAAATTTTCACTCAGACTCAAAGATGAACTGATTACACTTTTGGTGGTCACAAAACATGCTTTTTGATAATATGGACACAATGTATCTGTAATGCCTCAACTGAAATTCTTGAAGTCTGACACACAAGGATGGACTGATCAGATTTTTTTCGTGTGACTTTTTAGCCCTGACTGAAAATGTCACTCAAATATTCTATTAAAATCTGGACAAACAAGGATGTACTCTGAAAATTGTCTGAGTGCCATTATTCTAGTTTCAAACTGGCTGGCAGTTTAAAGACTTAATAATTCATCAGTTCTTTGAAGGAATATATTAATACAGCGGATAATTGATAATAGAAAAACTGCTTAGTTGTCACAAAGATGATTATACTAAAGCCAAGCATACGCCAGACTGACTGAAGTAAATGTGTGTGTAAAATTTCCTACCTACCAGCAACATTGATGTTTTCCTCTTTTTGGAACCTGAAAAAAAATCTTATTAACTACTCTTTTCATTGTCCCTTTCAGAGACATATATCTGTCTCTCAGGCCAATTCAAGTGCACCAGGAAACAGAAATGCATCCCACTTAACCTTCGCTGCAACGGTCAGGATGATTGCGGTGATGGAGAGGATGAGACAGACTGCCGTAAGAATCTATATTATTACTTTAAGACTCATTGTTTTAGAAATGGATACTAAGCTTTTAGCCTGGGAAGCTCATCCCTAGTGTAATTACTGTGTCTCAGCACTGCAGCAAAAACCTTGAAAATGCACAATTTTTTGATAATTTGTAAAGATATAATCTGATTAAAATAAATCACCTTAATGATGCATTTTGACATTAATTAATTTCTGTGCTTAGACAGAATAAGTAATGCCATCAACATCACATAGTCTTCATTAAGTATTCCAGAGGCAACCCTTGTTATGGCCTGTGCCTGTGAAAAGGGATTAGATATTGAATCACATGGAGGATAAGAGCAGATTTTCTCTGCAATGATGTAACTTATTAGAATATCACACCCCATTCAAGTCTTTCAGACTGCTGCATTTGTCTTGCATCTGATTGCAAGAGGGGTGAAAGTGAGGGGAAGAGAATGCAAGAAAGTAAGGAGAAGAAAAAAGAGACAAGGAAAACTTTAATTAAAGTAAGGCTAATTACTTCACCTTTTTTTCACACTTCCAGGATGATTGGATGTGGTTTTGAATGCACTTTTGTAATGAACACATGACTGAAATGAAAATGCTATCTCAAAGAATTTGAGGTTGTATAACAAGTAACTATTGCAACCTTGAAATTGATAAAAGACTGAAAAGGCATTCATCACTGTTCCTTATATCATAGTCATAGTCATTGGTCATTTTTTTAATTGTCTCGGTTTCTAAATTCCTGGCTACATGGAGATAAGGAGTACTTTCCTCTTTACCCATATGTCATGTCTCTGTGGCTACAGCTGAAAGCACATGCTCCCCTGACCAGTTCCAATGCAAGGCCTCCATGCATTGCATCTCCAAACTCTGGGTTTGTGATGAGGACCCTGACTGTGCAGATGGGTCTGACGAGGCTAATTGCGGTGAGTTTTGGAAAGCCACTTAACTATAAATCACTCCACACCGCTTATTTCGCTGTTAAAAGGCAACAAAATCTCTTTTAATCTGAATTCATTTTACACTCGGGCTGAGTCCTTCTACTTTCCGTCACTGCCTAACTGATGCCATGAAGGATAGCTCTCCCTGTCATCATCAAGAGCTCTGCATTATGATTTAAGTTTGCCTGGTATTTCAGCATTCAACAGTCTCTAAACACACACACACGCTTCATCTATTCACTTTCTACTCAATACCAAAAGTTTTAGTTCAAAGCCATTATCACTACAGTAGGTAAACAACCTTGGGAACTTTTCCTTCCTCAAAAACAAAACAAAACTTTCTAGCATTGGATCTTGTTTTGTTGACTTGTTTCTCTAAAGAGCTAGAAATCTTTGATCGTGACAATAATTCATCACAAAAAAAAAGAAAAGTAATTGGACGGACTTAACTCCCTTGTCCCCACTAAAATGAGCTAGATGAAACCATTAGTCCTTTATCAAGTATCTCTTCAGTCATGAAAGATTGTCATTGATTGTCTTTATTGTGCATGTACTGTATTATCTCACTATTTCTTTCAATCCCTTTAGCCTTTAAAGCTTTTGCTTAGACTTAATAGAATAAAAAATTTGGACGCATCTCATACTGACAAGTTTAGAACTAATCTACAAGAGTAGTGATTACCTTTTCCCTTGTGTGAATTTACCCTATTCATTATGCTTTTAATTTTGTAAGTGATAGGATTTATGCAAACTATATCTTAAAATAAGTCCATTTTAAAATAAATATTTTACAAAATGTTACTGTGCCAAGCAACATTTGGGTTATAAGGTCTGTGTAATATTGTGATTGAAACTAATGTGGTAAGGTGATAAATTTCCATGTGCATTACATACAAACATATTTTTAATATGATTCAATAATTCACCCCCTTCTGCAATTGTATTAAAGATGGCTGAATTTTTTTCACTTCCCTTATATTTGTTCCTTAAATCATATAAGGATATTCATATAGAAACTAGTTTGCACTATTTGCTTGCCCAGATCATTATCTACATCTGATTAAAGAAAATGTTTAGTATTTGCAGAGGAATATGCTCTGCTGAGTGCCATTCAAGTTAACAGAGGATTCATGCTTTGATATTTCATCCTTCACACCTCCCCTTAGCATATTCTCTTGTTGGTTTCATGTGAATTTTTGTTGTTTTTTTTTTTTTGTTTTGTTTTTTTTCCTTCTCCTTTAATATCTGGAAACTTGAGAAGAACCTCATTTAATATTGCCCTACTACACTATACCCACTTTGTGTCGTTTAAGTGTTTGACTTTTGCCCCTTGAACTGCATCTTCTGTAGTGTTCATCAGTGTCATCCATCTACTAAAATGTTTTCCTGCTTCACAGCACATAACCAGTATTGCAGCTTTGTAGATATTTCACTTTGAATTAGCTCACACTGTCTCAGGAAGTTTTGCTTGTGAGCCCCATAATAAGCTCCGACTTTGCAGGGAGGTATAGCGCTTTTTTTTTTTTTTTTTTCTTCCTTTCCCCCTCCTGTGTCGGGTAAGTGACTGAGCTGGTTCCTAGTGAATTGCTGCCTTGTTGCTGTTGCAGTCAGCTTTCCCTCCTGAATCTTTCCTCCCGCTGTCATGTTGGGAAGAGATCCAGGCAGAATCTGCCACCCTCTTATTTAGACACATCTCTTCCCTAACTGATAACAGCATTAGAGAGGCGATTATCCCTGATATTTTCTGCACAGAAATTACTTTTAAATTGAGACTCTCAGTTTGACTTTGACAACCAGTAGTGAGGAAATACTATAGGACCAAGTATGAAAGCATCAATTATTTTTGACATGAATAAATAATTTTAATCGTTATTTCTGAACATTTTTGAGTTAGTCACCTTGAGCTTGTGATTTATTTACTATCAATTTAAGTGTTTAAGGTGTAGAGTATTTTCAAACCTTGTTTACAAAATGAGTTACTCTTGACTCCTAAGTTTAAAAAATATTGAAAAATATTCTTTCCCCACATTTTCAACAATTTTAGAAACATTTCTCAACAGCTCTTATAACAGGGCATCTTTAACAGAAAACTATTGACAACAGGTTCCTCTCTAATTGGCATCTTCTCTGGCTCACAGATAATTCTTAAAATAATCAGGTAAATACATTTAAAGACAAAGACATATTTTGCTAATATCCAAGCTAGGAACTGTAGTTCTGTCACAGCCTGAAAGAGATCACATTCTCTTGGTAGTTGTTAGCACTGGCAGAAACAAACACAATATGTAACAAAGCTGAATTCAAATCTGGCAGTGTTTGTAGTGTTTTGTTTTTGTTTTTTCTTTCTTTCTTTTCTAATTTTTTTCATGTTTTCTGAAAGAAAGTTCAGTTTTGCCAACTTGGATGATGATTGGTAGCACAGTCAGGTATTTCATCTTACGGTGTGTTACCCTCTTGAGTACAGACTGTGTTTTGAACTCGGCATCAGACCTGCTCAGGGAAACCCTGAGGAAACGATGATTACACCTACAAAATATGATAGCTAGCACTCTATTAATATTCATGCTCTTTGAAGCCATTTTCATCTTCATGCTTGTTTGCTCCTGATGAAAAAGATGAAAAGACCTGCGGACCTCATGAATTCCGCTGTGAGAATAACAACTGCATCCCAGACCACTGGAGGTGTGACAGCCAGAATGACTGTGGAGACAACTCAGATGAGGAGAACTGCAGTGAGTACCTGACTCCTTCACTTTCTGTCAGCTCAGTTTGTTCCTTTTTATACACTGTTTACATTCTCCATGCATCTAGGCAGGGAAGAATTGGACTGAAGACACCAACTTCTCTCACCACCATAACCACCCTCTCTCTCTCTCTCTCTCTCTAACAGAATCACAACTATGCATATACACGTGCAATAGTACACTCTAAGTGATCTTTCCCACTATCAAGTCAGCCAGACTCAGACTCTCTTTCAAGCACATTCTTATTATCTGTGCTATTTCTCAGAGTAATATGAAGCTCTCACACTTTCGATAGCCACTCTGTAATTTACCAAGTTCCTATTCCCTTTTGTCTGGATACATATCACGACTTTTAGAGGAGTGTTATTTACTTACCATGTGACACTGGTAACCCAGCTCATTAAATTTCATATCTCCCGCACATTTACTTCTTTTCATGTGTGTGTGAAATTGTTTGTCTGCACATCATGTGATTTTGTGTGTGTGTGTGTGTGTGTGTGCGTGTGCCTACCTTGTGTTTTTGCTGTGTATGCATTATTTATATAATTCTTCAGATATGGGTTCCTCACATTTATTAATGTCACAAAATGCAAATAACAGCTAGTCAGGTGTTGGAATTAAACAGCTGGACCGACAGACAGAAAAGAGGCCACAAATCAGATTTTGTTGCAATGCCCCCCGGGAATGTCTGTTGCAGCCCAACTAAAAACACATGCCCTGAGTTAGCTAGCAGCCCATGATAACAAGGGGAGGGCCCAGACAGTGGATCTGATGCAGCTGTTAAGCTGCCTCCTAATATTGTCCTCAGGGACGGACTTGCGCTAAACAGCAGACACAGGATTTTTGGCTTCAGAGAGTATCTCGCCCCCTTCAATTGTGAGAGCAGTACTGAATGTATATACATCCTGATTAATTTCTCCATATCCAATACAAAATGACTCTAATTTGGGAAATCAATGGTTTTGCCAATGCATTAAGGTGTAATTCTGTTTCTATTGTTTTATTGTTATTGTTTCTATTCTGTGATGTTGGAAAAAGATTTGTTTGGTATGATTGTTTTGCATCCTTCACCACTCAGAGCCGGTTACCTGTAACCACAAGGACTTTGCCTGTGCAAACGGGCACTGCATCTCCTCCCGTTTCCGCTGTGATGGGGACTATGACTGCTTGGATAATTCAGATGAGGTCAGTACTTGAGACACATATAGAGTTTACTAGTAAATCAAAAATGAAGGCAAACCCAGAGAAGTGTTGCTAATAAGTGACAGAAATGAATAAGGTAATAAATTAGAAATAAACAATGATGCAAAAATTTCTTTTCAAAAAGTATAGATGCCTTTAAATGTAAGATTGTAAAGGCAATGCAGAGAACAAATTTATGCTTTAAACTTGTTAATTACAGCTAACCAAGCCCATATCATATTGTATGGGTTGTGTAAAATAGTCAGTACCTGATCCCAAAGAAATGTTACTATCTGAACATGCAGCACATACAACAAATATTCAGCCAAAGGAAAGGGAAATGGAAATTGGACGGCTACATTTCCACTTACAACAAAATAATCCCATTATTGGCATAATTCATTGTGCTGGTCTAAATCGCCTCATCATGGTAGTAACATTTCAAAACAAAGCTGGACAGAAAATATCACTGAGATATTGTACCTTCAAATACACGAGTGCATAAAATATCTCACATTCAATTGGTTGTGGAAATCCTAATCCGCTATGCCTTTCACTGAATCCATGACTGTTTGTTTTGTCTGTAAATATGCTTGAATATCTCAATTCATAAAGCTTAAAATTGCCATTGTAATTGTGCACTCTTAATAAGAAGAGAAGAAATCAACTAAAAACCTGCTCCATCTAGAATTGCATGGTGTAAAGAGATTTTTATAGTATTCATACAAAATTTGCCCCATCAGTGGTAATGATGCAGTTCAGTGCATAATTCAAGGACAAAGGCTTGTTATTATGATTCATTACCCGTGTTAATTTATTGCTCTGTTCAACGTTTCCAAAGCAATTTTTATATGTAATCCATCCCATGCAAAAGTAGTGCAACCCAATTAACCCTTTTCTTAACCCTTTCCCCAGTTCTAGCTTTCTGGGTCAGTGCAGTCAAATAGTTTGAGGAAGAAAAGTTGCCTTTCAGTGAACAATGTTGTACACAGTGGTAATTAATTTCATTTTATTCATAGTGGCCATCACTCAGTAGATTATCTCTCTTATTGTATATGCACTGCTGGAGTAACATTAGGGTATTGGTGCACACAGTCTGATGTTCTGTGGCTTGACAGGAAAGTGCATGTATTTCTCCTTGATTCAAGAATCACAATTAAAAAGCTTCCATTGTCTTTGTAAGATCCGCAAACAACAAGGAGTGTAGCTCCTCAAATGATGCATAGAGAAAAGCAAGGAAATCACCATAATAAAACATATTCCACGGATGATTTCCAATTAAAAAAAAAATGATGAATTATAACATGTTTTTGGAAATTTGAGCCAATGAAGAATTAAATGTCCTATTATTCATTTTGTACACTCGGAGATCCTGTCCTGACCTACTGTATGGAAAAAAATCAACTCATCTCATGCTGCAAAAATAATTAAATGGATTTCCATTTCATGTCTGCTATGAATAGAGGAAATTGTTACAGCAGTCAAATCCTACTTCCCTTTTTCTTTTGGAACCTCCTAAGACCCTGCATACTCATCCATTACATGTTAGGTTTTCTAGGCCATTAGCTTCATTCATGAACCTTTTGTCTATCATCTTGTGCCATGAAAACACATTTAACAGATTCGTCCACAACATGGTCACCAATTCCCACCAACCTGCATGGGCATGTTATTATTTTGTCTATTTATTTATATTTTGTAGATAAAATAGTTTACCTGTCCTGTACACTGTATGATTGTCTTATTGTGATTGGTATTGAATAGTATATTACACTATATTGTATACATTTACAGAAAGGCTGTGAGGCACACTGTGCAGATGACCAGTTTCGCTGTCACAACAATCTCTGCATCTCACTGAAGTGGCTGTGTGATGGCCAAGAAGATTGCAAGATGGGAGAGGATGAAAAAAATTGCCAAGGAACAGGTACGAAATCGATGTCCTCCAGTTTGTGAAAGAATTTTTGCAAACGCTTGTGATTTTCACTTCACAGTGCACACTGATGCACAGATGTAGGTTGTCACCACCCCGAATTCCACTCCACAAATGTTCACAGGCTGAAGAGGGAGCTTGGACCTTCAAAAATCCACTATCATTTCCTTTTGTCTTTGAGGTGTTCAGTAGGAGGTAGTTTTTGTGACTCCCGTCACCAAAAGCATTGATCAGATCCCCGTATTCAGATTCCAGATGTCCATCCCTGACACACGCAATGATAGCAGTATCATCAGAGTATGTCTGGATGTATCATGACTCAGAGTTGTAATTGAAGTCAGCTGTATACAATATGAACAGAAATGGCACCAGGACAGCACCTTGTTCAGCCCCCATGCTGCTCATTACTGTCCTAGAGGCGTAGTTTCCCAGCCAGACAAACTACGGCCTTTCTGTTAGGTAATCTGTGATCCAGGAAACAAGTGAGGGGTTAACTCTTATCCCATTGAGCTTGTCTCAGAGAATGATGGATCGGATGGGGACTGGTCTCCTGATCTCCTAAAATAGATTCACTCTACAGAAAGGGGCAGAGCCCCCTCTCAGTCCGAAGAAGGCTCAGATCCATAGACATCTGCAGAAAGATGCTGCAGATGTTTTACCAGTCTGTGGTGCCAAGTATACTTTTCTGTGCTGCAGTCTGCTTGGGAGGCAGCATAAAACAAAAGGATGCAGGGCAGCTAGCAAACTGGTGGAAAGAGCTGGCTCTGTGATTGGAACCAAATTAGACTCACTGGGGCCTGGGGTGGAGCGATGCACACAGGGGAAGGCAAAAACCATTCAAAAATATTTGGAACAGCCACATTGTTACACCCTGTTGGATCAAAGGAACCAGAGCAGCGGAAATTTAATCCATCTATGATGTAGGACAGAGAGATAAAGAAAATCATTCATTCCCACTGCTATCAGAGTTTGCAGCTCCTTCACTGTTAGAAAATGAGCTAGCAAACAGCAGAATTTCCCTCTGGGGATTAATGATGTATTTCTGATTCTGATCATCAAATCATCAAGATCATCTATCAAAATAAGTGCTATGCTGTGTTGAAAATCAAAAGCTTAAATACCATTTACAAAAGTAAACTGTAGGTTGATAATTTTGAGAAATCGGAATACTTTCCAGTTGAAATATTTTTTATATTCCATAAAATTTACTTTTTAATAATTGTCATTACTATGACTCTGCAGTAACTGAAAGAAAGGGAAAACATCGTGGAGTGGCCCTTAGTGTGTCCCAACATAGTCCTGTATAATATTATAGCTGATTACCATCTCCTGTCTGCATTTGTAATTAAAGCCATCCTCATAACATAGCCATAAATCATACTGTATGAATTAATTAGAAAATGTTAAAACATTAAAATGGTCAGGGTATTAACCTGCCCTTAAGGACTGCACAGCATGCAAATGTCTGATAATCAATGGTCTGATTATCAGACATTTCTTCATTTTTTTTCCCATGTGCTTTCATTGCAAATGGGAAGAAATGCAATGAGATCATTTTAAGAGTTCTCTTTCTTTGGTGGCCTGCTGAGTTCCACAGTTAACTGCTGAATAAATACTGAGAAGCCTTTTGTTTAGCAGAAGGTAGTACACTGTAAAATCCTCCATCAAAATGGACAATACTTTGTGAGTGGTGCATTCCAATAATTTTCCTCCAGAGCAACAATTTTAAATAAGCAAGAAAGAGAAAAGGCCTTATTTAATTTTTTAGTGGAGAAAAGGGGAGATTGTGACAGATTTTACTGGTTATACTTTGCCCTTCCCCAGTTGTCCCTTCATGTTCTATGAACGAGTATGTGTGTGCCAGCGGAGGATGTGTGTCAGCCAGCCTGCGCTGTGATGGACATGATAACTGTCTGGATGGATCCGATGAGGTCAGTATAGCTTTACATGATTCAAAGCAGCATCCAAAAAATATATATTTGTTGCTGTACTACCGTAGTGAAGACCTGCTTGTCTGGTCGAATATTAATGTTAAAACACAATTTGGTCAATGTTTAGATTTTGTCTATTTTGTCTGCAGCTGACAAATATCATCAAACTTCCTGTTTTGCTGGTTTATGACATGATTGCTGACAGGTTGGCTGCGTGAAGGAATGCAGAGAAGATGAGTTCCTCTGCTTGAATCGCGCACACTGTATTCCTCGGCGCTGGCGCTGTGATGAGGTGTTGGATTGCATGGACCACAGTGATGAGGAAAACTGCAGTCAGGGTGCGTGTGAGTGTTACTGCTCATAAAAAAATGCAAGTTTTTGATCCCTGACGGTAGGAAGTCATATATCTCATATGCAGTTTCAAATCTTTTAAACTTCATTAATAATAATAATTATTATTGTTATGATTATTATTATTATTATTATTGAACAGTGAGGTATATATATATATATATATATATATATATATATATATATATATATATATATATTATACTTTTGTGAGGCTTGATGATCCAGGGCTATCTGTCATTATCATTATATTAGATATATATGTAATTTCAGGTGCTTTCTTCTGCCGGGCTGATGAATTTATTTGCAACAACACCTTGTGCAAACTTCACACGTGGGTGTGTGATGGCAAGGATGATTGTGGGGATAACTCTGACGAAGACATTGACATGTGTGGTGGGTTGATATTTTACATTCACAAGGTATTCTTTTTATGGCATTTGATGCATATTTTATAACCCTCTACTTTTCCTTTTCCAGGGAGAGTATTTCATTGTCTAAAAGAAAAAATCCATCTAATGGATGTGCCTTTCAAAAAAAAAAAGAAAGAAAAAAGCATGAAATCTCGTGTGTTTTTTTTATTTTTTTATTTTTTTATTTTTTTATTATTTACAGCAAAACTCCCCTGCCCTCCTACAAGGCCATTTCGTTGCAGAAACGATCACGTGTGTCTGCGCACAGACCAACTTTGCAACAAAGTAGATGACTGTGGTGATAACTCGGATGAAGAACAATGTGGTGAGCACAGAATGCACAGAATTTATATTGAATCATGAATCAACCAAATTTGGAATTAGAATTCAAGCTATGGTCAGTTTGTAAAAGAGAGTGGAAGAGTGACGCCCTGTTATTATTTGATAACAATGCTCCACTGATGTATTTGTCCTTGAGCAACAGAGGCAAAGACTTTGTTTCATCTATCTGAAAGTTCTGTCTTATCAGTGTAACATTAATTGGGGCAAAACTTGGCAAACAGTAAGTGCTGTTGTAGTTGGCAGTAAATGATAAAACAAGACTAAATAATAAACTCCACAGAGTTATCCAAACCAGTTCACAACCCCATTAGTATCTTGTTCTTCGAACAAAGAAAACCTCTTACATTTTTTTGCAGGTGTTTTCAGCTGTAAGGTTTTTCTTCTTATACCTCTCTCTCTCTTCTCTCTGGTTAGTTCCTTGTGCATCATCACATCATGAAAGCAGAGGATGCTGTACTGACTGAAAAATTTACAAGCTGCATTTGAAACATTTAGATAATTTTTTTTTTTTTTTTTTTTTTCAATCATTTTCAAATGTATTTTGTGTGTTGAAAATCTCTTTATTTACATATCAGGGCTTTATATACAAAATGCCTATAAATCTGTGATATGTACCCTGAACACATACCTGTTGTGAATGATCACACACAGATGACAGGAAAGCAGGGGAACGAATCACTTCCCTCATCTTTTACTCTTTCATTCCTTCTGTCCCATATTCATCTTCCTCTCGCATTGCATTAATACAGCCATCCATCTCTTACCTCAGTCCATCATTTCTCACCATTGTATGCTATGTCCCTCCCTCCATCTGTTCGATATAACCTTAATCCCATCATTCCCTCCATCTGCCTCTCCATCACATTGATCCTTGATTTTTGTTGTCCTATTGCTGAATATCCAACATCCATTCTTCACCAGTATTTTAAGCTAGGATAAAAGAACTGTTCGCACAGTTAATGTAACTTTTCATGGCCAACAAGTAGATGACAAAATATTAAAGATTAAATTAAAGATACATCTTAGGCTAGGATTAAAAGATTGTTTTGTGGTTATTTCATTAGCATATTTTATTTTGGCAACAATTGGCTGTATACCATAGAGTTAAAATGTTCATAAAGAAATTCTTCAATTTTTATTCTTTAGTAGCAGCTGATATTGGTGATATTGGACATTGTTTTAGAGCAGTAGTATCACATTGAGTGAGCTCAGTGCATTAAAGGTGAATGGAATAAGATGTTTAAAACATTAATACCACTCATACAGAAGGATCATTTGAAACTGGCATAGCATATATTTGTTTTGCACTGAATGAGTCGGGTTATCAGTTATCTTTGTATTGAAGCAGAGATGGTGGCTGGACGACCTCGGCCATGTGGGAAGGCCGAATTCACCTGCAGTAACAGACGCTGCATCCCAATTCAGATGCAGTGCGACCTCTTCAATGACTGCGGGGATGGCGGCTCAGACGAGCAAGACTGCAAGGCCTGTAAGTGCAGGCCCAGTTGATTTGAGCAAACAGATCAAAGAAGTGTTCACAAGAGATGAAAAGTATCTGGTGTCCTCATTATGATATCAGGGAGCTCAGCAATCTTCTCATTTCTGATATGTTTTGTTATTTATGATAATATATGTGTGCCTATGTTTGAGGTGTGTTTTGTACAACTATCATGAAAGATGATGGGGGCCTCTTGGTTTTAGCACATCAAAAGAAGAGCACAGCAGGTAACTAAGAAGCTGAGAACTAGTGCATAATCAAAGTCATGTGCTTATTTGTAGTTTCCAGTGGAGATGTATGTGGAAAGAAAACAAATCCATGTGGAGAAGATGCAATTTGCAACCAGACATATTCAAATGCGGTTTGCCAGTGCAAACCTGGCTTTAAGAGGAACCTAAAGACAGGCCAGTGTGAAGGTAATATATGATCAGTTCCTCTCCTTTTACCCCTTTATAAACATTATTGACAAATCATTTTCAAGGCAGTAGAATAATTGGTGTCACGTGTAAAAATGTGTTGGGATTTAATCCAAGTGAAATGTCATTAGAATTTCTATATTCACAACTCTTCTTAATTAACTAAATAACTCTCTTTTTTCAGAGATAAATGAATGTCTGCAGTTTGACGCATGTCCCCATTACTGCTCAAACACTAAAGGATCTTTTAAGTGTACATGTGACCGGAATTATAAGGAGATCAATGGTAACTGTATAGCAAAAGGTATGGTCCTAAAGCTGAATATCAACATGATATTTTATATTTGCTGCATGCATGTTATTCTAGTCATTTGACTTTATTGTAAAATCAATCTAATACAAAACAGTATGAATGCACATATGCACCATCTTTAAAACTCAAAATGGATTTCAGCCTGTTTGACACTGCTTTCTCTTTTTACATGTTAATAACACTGGGCAGGGCCAGAAGATCGCATACTCTACATAGCTAACGACACTGAAATCCGAAGTTTTGTGTATCCGTTTAACCAGAGCCATGGACACAAAGTACTCACTCATATCGAGGACAATGCGCGCATCATCGGGATGGACACTCTATTTCACCAGCAAAAATTTATCTGGGCTACCCAGTTTAACCCTGGTGGAATTTTTTACAAAGACTCACTTGAAAGGAGTCAAACTAAAACGAATGTCAGGAACATTGTGAGTATGTCAAACCTGTTACTTTTAAACAGCACACAGTTGAATTTTATTCATATATATTGCCATAACTAACTAACTTTCGTAGGGCAGGGCGAAAGTTTGTTGTTAGGGAGGATCACTCTGGTCCATTTTTTGTCGCACAAGTTTCTTGTGTTTACTCTAAATGTTGTTAATGAGAGATTAGATGATAATCTGTGGAAATGTGCCTGTTAAATATTTTGATATAGTTTGAATGTCCTGGGCCTCAGCTCACTGAATGTTGGCACACGAGAAGAGCGTCTGACTTTGTGGCTATAATTGGTTGCAGTGTTCAGACTTCCGTCGCCCTAGAGATATTTCTGCTGACTGGATCACAGGCAACATTTATTGGACTGATCACTCTCGGATGCACTGGTTCAGCTATTACACAGCCCACTGGACTAAATTACGATATTCAATAAACGTGGGCCAGCTGAAGGGACCAAATTGCACTCGCTTGATTACTGACATAGCCGGGGAACCATATGCCATTGCTGTCCACCCAGTCAAAGGGTAAGTTTTGTGCTGTTGTCCTACAGACGATTCATAACACACATGATTCCGTGACAGTAATATGATGATGGGACAGTAATTTTTTTTTTAATCCTGAAAATGTATTTGTGTAACTTATTTCATTCCTACCAGAGGGATGAGTTGACAAGACATTAACAGTCACATTCAGCAACCAAGTCCTGTCCCCAGAGTAATAACAATATACTATAGTTGTTGTTGTGTGTGTTAGGCTGACGTTAGGTTTTTCACAAGAAGATGGTGTCCGGGAGATACAGTATTTATGTCTGTTGCAGGATGATGTACTGGAGTGTAATTGGTGATCACTCCCATATAGAGGAGTCAGCCATGGATGGATCTTTACGGAGAGTACTCTTGGAGAAAAACCTCAGGAGACCCACTGGTAGGTATTTCCTGTAAAGCCCACTAATCATATTATTTTCATATTTCCATATTCTTCTGCTGTTAACTTTGGTACCCTGAATGTACCCTATGAACTTTAATCATAAATAAAGAGTCCCTGGTCCTTCTTTCCACTTATTCTCTTACTTCAAATAGTAATGTTTATTCCATTTTCATTTCATTAAGACAGGTTTAACAATTATTCAAGTGTCCACATATATTTTAAATATACGTCCTCTTTTGAGAAGCTGAGGCCTGAGGATATAACCTGCATCTTAGACACTTACGTCAGTTCATTGTTCATACGCAATGACTATTGCTGACAGATGAAGTGAATGACAGTTATCTTAAGTGGCTCCGAATGTATATTATATAGTTTTACATTAAATAAACGGACACCTAATACAATAAGGGAAGAGAAGCTAAGTGTGGACTTCCAGGTTATAATTGTCTCAATTCACCATCTCTGCATGTGTCCCGCTCGTTGGTGTGTGTATGTGGTTTGCCCACCTCTACTTCTGATTGGCTAACTGTGAAATTTTACTCTACTTTAGCCAATCATCATCACATTCACTTTTTTTGTAGCGCAGAAATAGTACATATGTTTATGTTACCGACATCACATGGTGTCGGTAACAGCGTTGTAACGATGGAAACATTCATTAGTTAGATTATTTGTAGTAAAAAAAAAAAAAAAGAAAAGTTACGCCATTTTAATGCATTATTCCCATTACTGTGTACAACTATAGTTAATAGACATACAATATGTTTATACATTTTACATATACACTGTAAAACATTCATGCCATGCAGCCAGTGCCGTCATTGTGCTGTGCTAATGTATTTCTCTCCATGGTAGAGGATTTGATTTGGTATCGATATACAAAACAGTGCAAACGCAATTTTTTTTTAGTAACATACACTTTACAGTCACTTGGAATGTGCTGGGGTCTGCAGGGAGATACTTAGTGGTGATCTAGTTTTGAAGAGCTGCTTTGGCCTTCTTTAATTCAAAGGACCTACGCTTCATCTAGGTGTTAGAAAGGAATTCATCATCAGTGGAAATTGCAAACGCATTTAAATACTGCAGCCACGTGCTCATTTATCCAGTCAGACTTTTGGGAGAAAGTAAAAGTGAGTCATTGCTTTGAGATTGTAATGTGGTCACACCTAAATTCTGCCATCCCATTAAAAGAGCAGTATTATTTTTGCTGTAGTACTTTTAACTAGAATATTGACAATTTCATGTAGTTAAAAGCAGATCAGCACAAGGGTATAATGTCTCCTCATCCTGCTGATCTGCTGCATACAGCTATGCTGACTTGAGGGCTTCCTGCATTGAAAAATTGCACAATGATTGCTGTGTAATTTGTCAGGTAAATAAATTTATTGCTTTCATTCTCCCACAGGGCTAGCCATTGATTATTTCAACCAGCGTTTATACTGGGCTGATCCTGAGCTCTCACAGATAGGAAGCATGAGATTGGATGGTTCGGACCCTCTGGTGACAATCAGTGAAAGACACGGTAAAGCCAACTAGAAAACAAGGCACAGCTTCTTCTTTTAAACATTTGTTATTAGTGCTGCATTTCAGTTTCCTCATTTTTTTCCCATTGTGAGATACCACTGCATGTTTGGGGTTTTTTTGGGGGGCGGGGGGTTCTTGTATGGGTAAGCTTCTAAACATTGTGTATTAAGATCTATCCGTTTCACCCTTCTTCCGTATGCGAGTGCAAACTTCCATTATCCCAAAGCTATACATGTTCTGAAAGAGTTACTTGACCTTGTCTGTTTTCTCTCCTCCACTGGGTCTTAAAGGAATCTCTCAGCCATACAGGATTGATCTATTTGAGGATTACATCTATGGAACTGGACTAAAACATGAAGTATTTAAAGTCCACAAGTACAGAAAGCAATCTGTGGAATTTTTCAGTTTGGGAGTGGAGAAGCCAACAAATGTATTAATCGCTCATCGTTACAAACAGCAGGAAGGTAAATTGCCTTGATAATCTTTTCTTCTCTTTAAATGTTGCGTTACAAATACTTGCTATGTGCAGATGTTGTCTTTTGAAGAATGAAGGAGGAATTATATAGATTTAAAAATTAGGATGAGGGCCCAGAAAGATTATTATTCAGAGAGTATGTATAGTTGAAACATTAAGAAGTGAATGTACTCAGGATTTCAGGTCAAGGCATAAATGTAACAGTTGGCATTTAACATTACCAACTAACCACACATTCAAATAACCTTGAAACCAACCACAGATATTGCACTGAAGAGAGCTTTTTGCTGGGTAATTTGCAGTATGTCAGCTAGAGAAAGCTGTTTTACGTACCAGTAATTGTGTATAGACTAACCATGTACAGTAGGCCAAGGCATTTCTATATTGATCTTAGAAGACCTTATCTTTTATCTCTTGATGTATACCCTTGATAAGCTGTGCTTGGGTTGAAGGGTTTTGTTCAAATCCAGTTATAAATATCTTAAACAGCTGTTTTTAGGATGTAATTGAGAATATTAATTTGGACATTGAGTCTATACAGAGTATGAGACAATCCACTGTATATATGTATGTTTTACACCTAAAGTATTGTTAAGATAATGGGTCTGTGATTAATAATGAGCGACCACATCCAATGAAAATTTTTGTCTTTGTGTAATAACAAGTTTACTTTGTTTCTTTAAAAAAAGTATCCATCTATATTTTCAAATGCAGTCAAGACAACCGTGTTTTCAGTCCATGTTCCCCATGCAGTACAGTAGCTTCAGTCATTTGTTACATCCATGGTTTAATGGTTATAGAACATCAGACAGTCCAGTGTCAGTCAGTTTTTCACTTAACAGGCAGCTGTTCTATTCCCCAGAGACTCATTAAGCCAACCATGTAGTGTGTGGGCAGAAGATGTACATGGCTAGCAAAAATGACATGAAGGCATGATTTCTGGTATCTCTCTCTGGGCTTTTATCCTCACATTCTGTGTAAGAAATCTAAGCACCAATTATATGTATTATTATTATTATTATTATTATATGTACCAACACTGGAAACATGAATAATTTGACAGAGGCATAAAGTTGGTAGATAAAATGTTACTCTTTTATTTAAAAATAATCACCTCTGAATCTTTCTAAACGACAATTTCCATTCCATTCTATCAATTCGGTGTTTATGTAGTTCTTGTTTTGTTTTTTGTCTAATGGAGCTATGGTTTGGACAACGTTGATTTGGCCTCTTTAGCATTGTGTAAGATGTCTCTTTTTACTTTAAATTCTTAAATAATTTAAAGTTCTGATTTCCAGAAATCTTTTATAGCTTACACAAATGATCAACACTGAACCGTAACAAATCCATGTTTGTGGAAGTGTTTGGAATTATGATTAATTCAGAGTCCGTTCTCACGTGATATTTTGTCTACCCACGATAGGGTGCAGTGAAAGGAGCACTTCAAGGTCCTTCTAATCAATTAGAAAGAACATTCCATAATGAGTGATTATTCAGTCAGGAGCCAAGATGTGTGAAGTTATTCATATGCTTTAGCCTAGTGCTTCTCCAGGCTTCAAGAAAATAACACCCTTAGAAACACAAATTAAAACACTCAAAAGTGCTCTATGCTGAGAAAGAACAAACAACCTTCTCTTAAACAAATAGGTCTTTTACACCACAGCCAAAACTGTTATCTTTTTTTATCTTTTCTCTGTTGCTCTTTTCACTTTCTCCACAGCACCAAATCCTTGTCTGAGAACGCCTTGTGATTTCATGTGTCTGCTCAACCCAACGGGTGCCAGATGTATCTGTCCAGAAGGGAAGTTACTGGTCAATGGCACCTGTAGTGATGTTAACATCTCAGGTAGGCCCGTTCTTGCATTTTCATGCCACAGGTTAAGCGGACTGAGTCATTATCTTGTCCATTCTAGTTAATGTGATATCAGAATAACACCTTGATGGGAATTTAGTTTAATTTGGCCCAGATGTCCACTTTGATTTAGCACAAATAGTTACTTGCAGTCACACTTAAATGGATTAGATTTTGGTAGGAATAAGTAAAATATCACTTTGACCACACAATACATGTTTTGGCCATAATTCAATAATTCACAGACTAATTAGTTACTGATGATGTGCAGTTTATAACTAAATGATCAAAAGTCAGCCCACTTGGGAAGGAGTGACATATTCTGCAATGTGGTTGGTAATACTGGTGCTAATACTAATACTGCTTACTTTATGTATTAACGGTATCTGTAAGAAACAGGTGTACTCTGAACATCACTAAAAACAAAATGATAACGCCCCCTTGTCATTTATTTGAAAATTCAGGTTTACACCTCTTTGGCTGTTGTCGTCTGACATAAGCAGAATAGCACTGTTTGAAGTGATTGACTTCTACTCACTGCTGCACAGTATATGATACAGACTTCTTTGTTAAGGTGAACTGTGCCGTCCACCATGCGAAAATGGAGGCCGCTGCTTAGCCAATGAGAAAGGAGACTGGCGGTGCTACTGCTGGCCTGATTTTTCAGGCGAACGCTGTGAGGTCAATCACTGTACAGACTACTGCCTAAATGGAGGCACGTGTGTGGGTTCACCTCTGGGTAAGTCTTCCTACAAACACACTGTCAAAGTCTGAAGCATGATTTCTCCGTAAAATATATGTAGCAGTGGAGGCATTGCTACATATTTAAGGCTGCTCAAAATCCATCCACTGTTTGGCTGCATTCACAGTAACATTTATTTTTTTTAGTCCTTTGTAATATTAGGACTATTTTGGTATATATCAGGTATAATCCAGATGTAGCACCCATTACATTCAGCTTTAGGCAGACCAAACATACTGAGGAAACCTGCCACTGCCACAGACAGACAATTTTCAATTTAGAGTAACCTGCCCATTTCCTGCTGCACAATGACCCAATGCATGATGACGTTCAACACATTTGTCTTCCTTTAAACTTTCACGCTTTCCTCACCTCAACTCAAATTTGCCCCATTACATCTGCCAGTTGAACAGTTTTGTCATCAATGCTGCTGTCAAACAAGCCTCAAATATCAACCTTCTTTCAAGTCAAGGTCTCCTTTCATGCTCCCTTGGGTCCAGGAATAGCCAGTTGTACCTGTCAGTTAAGTGAATGCATATGGCAGTCCTGAAATGTCAGTAGTGGAATTGAATCAGGACATAAATCCTTCTTGAATATGCAGACCTTGATTTATGTGACTGCACATCATTCTCCCATCATAATCATCACCAAAAACATAATTTCCATTTGTTGTTCTCAGGAAAAAAAAAAAAAAAAAAAAAAGATTTGCAATTGTTATGTCCAATGCAGTTTGATCCATACCACAGTATTGCCTCCATGCACTTTGTTTGTAATTCCAGAGTCTGGAAGCCAGGTGTTTTGTTGTTGTTGTTGTTTCTTTTGGTTTGTTTGTTTGTTTGTTCGTTTTTTAATCAGTTGTACATTGGTGATGCAAACTTTTATTTCACTCGCATTTAATATGTTTCATAAAATTTGAGGTTTTGCTGTATTTGCACAAAAATGAAAACGAATGTGTCTGAATATATGGCTAAAGATGAGCAAAGAAGGCATTAACAATTTTCCGCAAATTCCCACTTTAATGACAAATTCACAGTCAATCAGTGGCTGGAATTCTTCATTGAATTCCTTTTTTCCTCTCTTTGGTTGGGCTAGTGGCACTTAAATGAAAATATTGGCAGTAAAGCCAACACATTCAAACACCAATACAAATTATAACTCATGTTGTTGTATTGTCGTGAAATTAATCGGCAGCAAAACATACTTTATGAAATGATGAAACAGAAAAAAGCCATTCATAGAATAAATAAACAAATTTGTAGTTCACAAGAGTGAAAGCTGAGGGGTTCTAGATGGGTGTAATCAGGCATCTCATTAATTTCTGGTGTTGGCAACAAGGAAATAACACATGTAACACAAGAAACAAGATTTGGTTGTCCTGCTCAGTGCAGTGTTTTTCTGCACTTGACTCAGTGCAACTCATCTGTTCAGTCTATGCAATCTTATTTTTTAAAAATAACAGTTAAATTCACTTAGTAATATGATGTACCATACAGTACAGTAACTTTGCCTGAAGATTTTTGTGCCCAGTACAGTCACTGCTTGGTTTAAGGATACATGCAACCTTGTATCGCTCAACTGTCATCCTCCATGCAATTTTGGTCTTTCTCTGTCTTCTTCCTTGAGGATAACTCAGGCAATATTTGAACAAGGGATTTCAGTTGATGCTTTGGCCATCTCATTAAATATTTTCCTTCAGTGTCACACAATACATCCATCCTGAGTGGCCATGAAGTTAAGAAGGGGCATAATGAGGGCTCCACTGTTTAAATTCTATTCTGCTAAAGGGCCTGATAATAGAAATCTTTTTACTATAGAAGAGCTTAGAAGATTTTCCAAACTGAAACCATTTTCCTTACACATGAGCTTTTCCTTTTCTTGGTTGCACCTATTATTTCTCTTGAGGGTGATTTCATTTTAGAAGGGAAATGGTTAAGGGAACACTCAGCAACTACTCTGTGTGCCCAATATGTTAGTTTGTGTTGTGATTACAAATATGTAGACTGATTTATTTTTAGTTTCTTTTATATAATTCCTCTTATCTCACATGCATATAAATTATCCATGTAACCTCATTGAGTGGAGGAGTGGCACTTGTATAACGCTATCTGGAAGAGAACAGAGTAAGAGAGATGCAAAAACCACCAGGCGGAATCCAAACAGGACACAATAAAATCCACTGTTTACGTCCGTTCCACAACAGTTTGCATGTATTTCTTCAATACTGAGCATTGACCATTCTCAGCCAAACCATATACTAGATTTTGTGAAAGTGAAATTCTATATATTGAATTTTTAAAACCACCACTTGCCAGGTAAAACATTTTAAAAAGAAAGCCCGAGGCCACATATAATAACATTTTTTATCCAATCTGACAGTTCTGAATCCCCACCTGCACAAGCCTGACTCAGGTTAAGTGGTAAAAGTAAAGGGTGAACTTGATGCCTCACATTTAATTTACTAACAGCAAAAGCACAAGTTACACTGCCTACACTAGAGTTTTTCTGTAAAATCTTACTGAAACTGTGTGCAAATGCTGTGCTGAGCTTACATTTGCAGTGTGCAACGCAGAGCATTACCGAATGTAACGCTAACTCCTGCAGTTGCACACAAACCAAAAATTGCTCTTAGTTTTGAAACGACTCAGAAATATTGAATGGAGTTTTACAGAAATTAAACTAAGCAAAAAGTATACTGCAATAGCTTTAATGGCAGTCAGAGCTTATTCTGCTCTGTCAGTTTAGAAATATTAACTCCAGCACTCATTGTGTTAACAAAGACATGTCTGGAGGGAAAATGATTCTATGAACATTTTAAACTCAGATTATCCCTCCAACAGAAATGCAGAATGCAAAATTACCAAGTAGTGTAGTGTGAGCTACATGGCTACGGGGCTGTGTACCATACAAATAGTCATGTCTGTGTATTGCTGACTTCTCTGACCGCCCACCACCCTGGCTCAAACTGGCCTTGATGCTTCTGCCTGTTCATTACAAGACAGTGTATGTCTTGGAAGGAAGTGGGAATATGAAGATTTAATTTCACCAAAGTACCTGCTGAAATTGTGTTATAACCAAAAATAACCACACTCATTCTACTCCAAAAGTGAAATGGAGCACTTTGGAGCACTGCAGTGCTCATGACTCCATCGCCAAAATGTCAGTGACACTAGGGACACACTCACACGTGCCTTACTGTATATTTACACATGGTTAAAGCTCTCTATTTACACGCTGATCTATTTTAGTCTGCGTTTTGACTAGTTCCAGTAAACATGAGTTTACTGAGACATAAAATATGTTTATATTAATAGTGGCTGTTTTAACAGTATGTGTGTGTTTTGTTTATATTAAGGATGGCTCAGAGAATTATCAACTCACCCTGCATTTCCCCTTAGCTTTGTTGAGTATCTCAGTATCATTCAGCTCATTGTTCTACCTTTTAATCTACTGTTTTTCTTGCAACCTTGTTAGCAGCTGTGACCACAAGCTGCTTCAGGGAGAAAAAAAAAACCTCATGTTTAGCCTAGCACCGAAAGGCACGACACACGCAGTCAAGGTTGGTGACTAGCTGGTGAAAGTAGTGAAGGACTTAACTGCTTCTCAGCCAGACATTTCCTCATTGAGGTGTCATTTAAAATATAAAATGTAAACACTTAAATAGCAATAAACTAGCCTTGACACATAAAGCATGCATTTTGTCATCATGTTGAATTCATTCAATGGTTTTATGGAGCCAAAGCAGTCAAGGAGTGGTTATTCTTCCAGATGATTAAATGTAAGAGAAAATGGGGAAAAAAAATAGCTCTCTCGTGTTAAAGCCACTGATTAGGATGCTTCCTGAATAGCTCCTTTAGAGATATTCCAGGCATGTCTGACGAGGAGGGAAAAACCATGTAAAGAGCGACAGCACACTGGAAAAATTATATGCATCTTACGTCTAGCCTGGAACAATCTCAAATCCCCTAGATGGACCTGGAGGATATAACTGAGGAAAAGGTCATCTTAACTACTCTCCACAGGTGCCAATCTGTGGTCACCTTGAACCACACATGAATATGTGTCTAAAATGATGGATGGAAGAACGGATCTTTACCTTTAATCTCACTGACGCCCTATTTATTTTACTGCTTCCGTAGTACTGATCCTGGCTTGATGACTGGGCGTATCATTTCCACACAACATGCAACTGTCATTGATAAATTGTAACCTTATATTTAAGCACACTATAAAGGAGTCAGTTATTTGACAGCTGTGCCATGTAACTTTGTGCCATCCTTCTTGAAAGACCGTTATTTTCAGCCATGACCGTGACAGCACTTCACTTTTTTTGTGTTCTACTGTTTGTTTTTGTCATATTTGAACAAAATCAACTTAGTTGTCAAAGAAATAGCCACATGGATTTCATGTTATGCCTCAGACACTGAAAGAGCAACATGAAACAGCCATTTTGAATTATACCTTTGTAAAAAAAGAAAGAAAAGAAATCATATGTTATTTGAGTTATTGCATCCCTTTGTAATACAACATTTAGAAGAGTAAAATATATCCAAATTATACACAGACATTACCAATTAACAGTGTGGAAGAAGGGTTGATTCTCCTCATGCTCTTTTTGTGCTAATATTTTCTTTTCTAGGTAAGCCTACGTGCCGCTGCAATGTTGGTTTCTCAGGGCCTTTCTGTGAGAAAAGGATTTGTGACAACTACTGTTTAAATGATGGAACATGTGACATCACTGAGGGAAACCAGCCTGTGTGTCGCTGTATGGCAGAATACACTGGTGACCGTTGTCTTTACCGTGAGTCCTGTCATCAGCACTTGACAACACACAAGTGATGATTGTTATCATGCCTGCACATGATTGACATTAAACTTTCAAGTCTAGCCACAAGAGAAGCCCCAGCAAAGACATTTTCAAGGTTTGAAGTCACTTATTCTGCATAAGTTCTGTAGAGCTAAGTATTTAGAAGTTCACACAGCATGTGGAACAAAAACAACCCTCGGAAGTATTTTCATTCTACAAAACCACATTTGCCTCTATTTACAGATGAACAAAATCAAAATACTGCCATCAAATAACCTTTGGGTGTTGCTGTGCTGAGGTGATAATGCATTTTCTTTTGCAATGCTTTGACATAATGGGTTGCAGGAAAACAATTTCAACAACACATCATTAGTATTTTCCTACTCTTGCTTGCCTGAGGGGTAATATGTTTTCATCTGTGCCTAAGATGTCATTTGATGTGGATAATTAAGTCCCATTAAAGCCCTGTACAATTCCAATCAAAACAGCTTAAACTATGTTCCCGGTTTCTCATTACACACTACCCCCTCTCTCTTATCTCTCTGAATGTGGAACAGACATCTGTCATCACTACTGTGTGAACTCCAAAGCCTGCACGTTATCTAGCAGTGGCTATGTGGAGTGTGTGTGTCCTGCCAGGTTTGAGGGAAACAAGTGCGAGGTGGACAAGTGTCTGCGATGCCATGGAGCTCCTTGCCTCATAAATGAGGAAACGGGAGATGTGGTTTGCAAGTGAGTGCTACTTGTCGTAATTGTTACTAAACTTCATACTCCTTCATTGATGGAAGAAGCTGCTAGTTAGATTAACTGATTCATTAAATCTCAACTGTGTTGAGTCACATACCCTAAAGCAAGTTTGGTTTTTGTAATGTCAGTGAATTGGAAATTAGATTAAATCTCCCTTCTTATATGGATCACATGCATGTTTGGCAATATCACCAGGCTTTTTTGCTTCTTGTTAAAGTGCAGCCTTCTGCTTGTCAATGACATCCATTATTTCTTCACCCTATAGTTGCACAAATGGCAGAATAGCACCAAGCTGTCAGCTGTGTGACGGTTATTGCTACAATGGAGGCACCTGTCACCTGGACCCTGACACCAACCTGCCTTTCTGTCAGTAAGTCACTGCTTAATGGGTAAGGAAAGTGGGGAAAAATTTAATGCTCTCCACTATTATTCACTCTTACTGTTTATATTCATGTGCTGGCTCTGTGCCCCAGAATGCCTGGCCTTAGAAGCAGAACTGAAAATCATCACAGGATCCAACTTTCCTGGTGTAAGAACAGTATGAGTTAGATGTTTTCCTCTGGAAACAAAGTTGAGGGAAGGTTTGATATCACTATGTGGAGGCCAAGCCACAGCAGGGGTCTGAGTGCCAGTACATCATCTTATGCTGTGTGACACCTCACTGCAGCTTAACGTTTTTAGGCAGATGAAAAAAAAAAAAAAAAAGATTTCAAACCCCTTCAAAGCTTCCCATTCCGAACATATCACACTGTTCCTCCTTGCAGTTAAGAGCTGATGTCAGGCCTCTCTGACTCTCTTCAGTAGTAGGTTTTTAGAAGTTTGTTCTCTAAAAATGAAGCTAAGCTATGTCAGTGGTTGAACATTGCATGAAACTCAATGGCAAAAACTTATAACGGACAATAGTTTGACTGGCAGACATGAGCAAATCCCTGTGAAAGGGCTGCCCATAGATTAATATCATTTTAGACAGAATCACATGAATTGCTGTTAAACTCTCTCCGAGGAGCAAATTGGAAATCCATTTCAAAAGCCAACTCTGTATTTTTGAACTGCCCATTGTCCACTCTAGTTCTTTTAAAATCAGTGGCCCTCACTTACAAATTCCAGGGGATAGAATCAATTTCTATGCAAATGATCCCATCTTATTCAATGAGGTTAACGGATCCTGATAATGTGTTTCATCATTTGCTGCAAAGAACAGAGCTTATGTGAGATGATGGATATGTCTGTGTCAAAAAATCATAGCGTTTGACCTTAATCCTCTGAGTAAATGTATATTTCATCAAGTCTTCCCAAGTGGAAACCTTGCAGGGCAGAGATTCAATTATAATGATAATTCCTGCATTAAACATTAAAAACTAAAAATGTTGAAGAGATTTTCAGAACACATTAGTAGTAAAGACAACTATGGTAAACATCCAAGCCTTCGCCATCATTCACTGAGAAATATTAAATCGGACCTTGTACGCTCATTTCCAGCTTTATATTTTCATTCTCCACAAGAGATGTTTTGAGCCATTCAGAATTCAAATAAAGTGCTGATGTATCTCAAACTCCCTGTTTGAGATTACCCTCCTTCACGTGAGCTTCTGCCTGAAACATGCAATAATAAATCAGGCCTCATAAAGTTATAACGTATCAGAGTGGACTGCACACTTCAGTTTGGTAAATATTACTTTTGTGCATGCTATGTGGCATGAACAGGAATTCATTCTTTAAACCACAGTGAAATAATCAGGTGCATCTCTTCCTATATATTGCCCTCTTAAAAGCAGTGTATGTGAAAAAATTGCTACAACTGGATAAAGTCAAAATTGTCAATGAAATGCAGTGTGGAATAAAATTGTATTCTACTGCAGCTGAACAACTGCATAACGAGCCTGCATTACTCGTTGTTTGTATGCTTGAGCACATTAATGCCTATTAAACTACTCTAGCAGAGTTTTGTGTGGTTGGCCTCAGGACATCATGAAACTAGTAAAAACTTTTGGAAAGTAAACATTCAGTGCAGTCTGATCCCTCAGCTTTTGTCTCACAGGGATTTAATGTGCACATCCAAGTCTTGACATTACATATATGCATGGGTGTAGGAAGCATTTAAAATGTCAGTGGGACAATTTCATTGGAGGAGATTCTTCTCCAGAAAATGTTTAACACAGAAGATGTCATTTCCTGTAATCTGGTGCCTTCTAACGGTTTTTGGCCCTTTGATCTGACTATAATGTGAGAGAAATGATGGGCACACTTTGTAATTATACCCAGAGGAAGTGCTTGGACCCAGATCACATATTTGTGGTTATTAAAAAGCTGAAAGTACTGTAAAAGAAAAACTTTTTGATTACTAGTTCAGAGCCACCTCTAGTAGCATTAGTGCATTTTTTTTTCCACTAGAAGCACCATAACTTCATAATTAGACCACTAGAACTGTGAGCAGCCATTTTGATCTTCAGTAAGTTAAAAAAGGTCCTGAACATTTTGACCCTTAATTCAACTACCATGTGTCGGTCCACAACAAGCATAAGCAACGCCTTGCCTTTGTGTGTGTGAAAGAGAGAGTTGGCAGCAGTGAAATATGGACTAGACTCTCATTGATTTATGTTTTTACTCAAACATGTGGAAGGGGTTAGATAATGAAGCACTGACACAGCACTCTGAAAACAACACTTACTGGACAGACTGATGCACATGGTAAGTGGAGGGGTCAAAACTAATAATATTAAAAAGTGGATGGGGCTTGTCCCACCTTCATATAATGGTAGCTAGGCCCATGCATATATGTGACGGAAAATAATGGAAAGGATAGTATGTCCTCTATAAAAGCTGCTCAACTGTTAAATAGCATTAATGGATTATGGAATTTGTGACAAATGATAATTACCAGATGTTAAAGTTTATCAAATACTTAACTACTGATTAATCCAATGTGCTCTAGAAGTTAAACTGGTCAAGAGCCAAGATGGAGCTAACAGAAAAGACAAGATAGACCAGTTTTGACTCAAATTGGGTCCATCTAAGGAAATTGGAATGAGGAGACATCCGTTTCTCTTCATGCTCTGAGGCCCACTTTTGTTTACAAGAAAATGTTTTTTGAGTTTTCAGTTGCTGAGTAGTTAGATAATATCTTTTTTTCCCCTGAAAATATGTTCTTGATGCGCCTAAATATTTATATTTTTTCCTCCTATTCTATTCTGAAAAATACTTTGAAACTCTTCCAGACAAGAGAGGACTCTGAATACTGCTTGCCAATAATATAAATACACAATTTAAAGTGTTTTGAACAGGTCCTGTCTTTCACTCAAGTGAAATGGCATGTTTTAATTATTAGAGCTATATAATCAAGTTGATGGTATTTAGCTCTCTACCATGGTGTGTTAATCACATTGCTCTGAGGTCAACATACGGAAGTAGGTTTTGCATATAAAGAATCTACTTTCACTTTTTTTGACCATTCACCACTTCGAAAAAGTCTTTTTCACAGAGATACATTTTCATAGGCTTGAATTCATTTAACTAATCTGAAGAAAGCATTGGTTGTCAAACCGCAAAACAATTACAGAGAGCCAAAGTCATCATCAGTTCTGGGCTCTGGTCCACTAGCATCTGTAAGCTTAATGCAACTATGCATTCATTAAAAAGTTTTTCCATTATTGTCAGAAAAACGATGTAATTCTTTTTTCTTTTTTGAGTTTTCATATTCTGAGAAAAACTAAATCCACCACAGCCCTTAAGCTTACAAATTGATGCACTCAACATGTATTATGTCCACAGTACTGCAGTGTGGGCAGTTGCATCATCATAACTTGGTTTTGTCTATGTTCATAAAGTTGACTTTCACTCTTCTCTAAAGCCAGCTTACCCAGTTATTTGGACAAACATTTCCCAAGCAGTCAGTTCTCCCTGTCTTGTTATCTTTACAGACATGTCTGACCTAATCACAACCCCTCAACTCTGTCAATCCATGATGTGAAGTCCCCTAAAGGCCTGTAAAATAAGAAATATATTAAACAGCAATTTAAAATTTTTGGCTTCTGTCTTTTGCCCAAGCAGATCTTGTTGTGCTGTTTCCAGTACATTGACAATAAAGGGGAATGTGATTAAAAAAAAAAACAAAAAAAAAAACTACACCACAATCCAGAATTAACTTCAGATCTCTAAATTACCACTTCTTCTTTTTTTTTTTTCCCCTAATGTTCTTGATTTCGCTTATGAGTCACTTTAGGACGGTAAAAAGACTGTTGACTGACTGACAATATCTATATGATTGTTTTAGTTTTATGAAATTAACCCTATTAAACCCACAAGTGTACCTTCTAAAAATCCCATTCTCATTAGCCCCTTATTGCTCTAAAGCCAGAGGAATGCAGTTTTTTCTCCTTAAACTGCAGAATTGACTTTTTCTAACAAGCTCTGATTTATTCGTGTGTGCCACTTATTTGAGTCAATAAACTTGTGAGCTAGGTTAGGTAAGATTTGGATCAGTCTAACCCTTTCTCTGGAGCTTTGCTGCTTTGTTTCTATGTTTCTCAATCGATTCTCATCCTCCATCTTTGCTAGTGGCGTCTAGAGTCACATCTCCGCATTGGACACTCCTATTGGATCCCCTGGGTGATGTCACAACCCATATGTGTCTAATTCAGACTAATAGCTGTCAGTGGAGCCAAAGTAAATGGGATCCCTCTGGTATTTTTCTGATCTCAGAGTGAGGAGAAGTTGGTCTGAGTTTATTGTAGTGACAGAATAAAGACAGAGAAACTGGGACAATAAGATATTTAGACCATTAGAGGCTTTGGAGCTGATTTTTACAGAGAGATGAACAAAAGAACAACCATGATTACTGCTCACATGAATGAGAGGAACTCCATATTACAGGGAACGCAAATCTTTACTGAATAACCTACAGAAATAGGTCTGTAAAAGGCAGAGCACTTACTTAAAATGTTTAAAAAAAAACATTAAAACCACACCTTTTATCGGGAATAACACAAAGTGAAATGGAAAAGCCTTTCTGTGGGTCTAAAAGGGTTAAGAGAAAGTAACAAGTTTGTTTTTGTGTCCACTTCTTATTTGTTTTGTTTGTCTTACAATCATGTACCTTATTTCTGAAGAAAATGCCCGCCTCAGAGGTGAGAGCACTGTAACAGACTCTTTCTTTGCAGATGTTCCCCTCACTTGGTGAGCAATGAAGTTGATTTATCTCAATATTATTTATTTGTTAATTTGTTTGATGCAGACACAACATTGACTTATATCATTTTATAACTGAAGCTGCTGAAGTCTCCAATTCATCAAGCAGTCAACAGTTCAACAGTATACATTCTCTGGGCCCGTTTATCACTCCAAAAACAATGTTTTGCAGCTGCACGTCAGGGTTCAAGAACCAACGTTGTGATGAGCTGGCCAACCCCTGCGATTACTTCTGTCAGAATGAGGGGATGTGCACATTAACAGCTCTTAACAAACCACGCTGCAAGTAGGTCCCTCTCATCTCTCAGCTGTATTCAGAGCCCACTCACCCCCTTTTCCACACCCCCACCCCAACTCCATCTGGCTTCATTTCAGCCTCAGTCCAGTACAGTACATGGGCTCTTTGTCACAGTGCTGCCTTGTAGCAACTTGTTATGTAACAAGTGATGGAAAAAGTGATGACCTGTCAGAAAGTAATATCAAAATTTAAAGTATTTTACAGTTGACTGTTCTCAGAATAGCCTGAAAACCGTAAACTGTAAAATAAATTGATGACATTGTGTTGCTGTGAGATTATTTTTTCTAGATTAGGATAATTTTTAATTCCCTTTGGATATATCCTATTCTTTCCCTCATGTCTTTATGTGAGTAGTTAGCACAAGAAATCCAATGACGACCTGGATTACTTCTGTCGCTGTCCTTGTGTTGGCCTTTAGTGGTGGCCCACCTTGATAACAGCACCCACAATTGTACTTTCTATTAAGACATTAGACAAAAATGTTTTCTCTCACATTCCTTTCAACGCCTCTTATAATAATGATTGAAAGATAAAATTGCTTTTTACTTTGAAGTGACTGAGTCTCTGAGATCTCATCTCTTTTGGTAGAGAGAGTTGGCCAAAATGCCAAAGAAAGTACCTCCCAACCTCTCTAGGAAAGTCACCAATCAAATGCAGTGGCCTAATAAGCTTCAAAGGAACTATTTGATATTTTGAGAAATAGACATATTTGTGAAGAATTTCATGAGGAGATCAGGGGCAAAACACAAATAGAAGCCCCCCTGTAAAATGTAAGCATGTTATTGTAGTTATTGTACAGGACAAACAAGACGTAACATGCAAGACAGTTTAGACCTCTGAGTTAAGGCAGAAGGCCTTTTTTTTTATTTAATCTTTTGATAAAATAATCTTTTTTTAATAATCTTTTCTTTGGGGACATGTTACTGGCAGTACTCACAGCTGCAGCAGTAAAAAACAGAATGAGATATATTTATTTCTTCATTCATGTGAAACTGACTTCCTTTCGAGCACAGCTCTCTTATATTGTTCTATTTTGAGCAGGTATTTATCCAAATGGCACTTATTGCATAATAAGTTGCTGCATGACTCTGTACCTTTGCTGCCCCTCACTGCCACACCTTCACCCATCTCATGCGGTCCTCACACAGCACACAGAGACCGGGGGGGGGGGGGGGGGCAGAAATGTGACACTGTCTTTGTGATGTCGGCATCAGACTGTGCATGGTGTTAAGTTGAATATTTTTGTTGTTGATCAATCATCACGTATAAGTATGGTATATCTTAGACGGCCGAGTATCTCATCTGTAATTGACATTACCTTCAACATAGGTTAAAAGAATTTATTAAGCTCATAGGGAATTAGTCCTTTCATGGTTTATGCTTCCACAAGCAGATCAAAGTCCCTGTTGTCCCCAGTTTCCCATTAAAATTCATGCTGCTATGACATTTCGTTGGAGGAAGCAGTGATTCATTTCCTACGTGTATGGGGCTGCATTCTTATATTTGATAGCCTGATGTTCTGATTGTTAGAGTGCATGTAATTCAGAGTAATTTTATTCTGTCATCATCTGGTCACACCCACCAAATCACTCATGCTTTACAGACCCATCTGCGTCAGTCGTGTGAAATTAGATATCACTTCCTCTAACAAGGGTCATACATCACGCCCATCGGAAACCATTGGAGCACGAATGAGATGACGACTTTTTGCCCTGCTGTCATCCTTTGATTTTTGTCCCACAATGAATAAATTTACACACACTGTGTATGCGCACGATATGTATACACATAGTGCTCTCTCTGCAGGTGGTGTTTGTTTGTCTTGGATCAAAGCACTTCATAGCCAGTCTGAATCACAATGTGTTGTATATGTAAGCCGCAGTCACATCATACTGTAGTTCACTATGCAAAGGTGTTTTCTCAGCAGCCTTTTCACTACAAAAAGTATGATCAAATATTTATGCTCTCCTCTGACCTCCTTCAGATGTTCAGCCAATTGGGCAGGAACTCAGTGTGAGAGACCAGCCCCTAAGAGCAGCAGATCAGACAACACCAGTGGAGGTGAGAATGGGCTCTATTATAAAACTTTAAAACTTCCTCTGTAAACAAATGTGTGGGTATACATTAATCCACTCAAGGTGAATGGTTGTCTTTTTTCTTGTGTTCTTACTGACAGATTTCCACTTAAAATCCAGCACCACAGTTAAACTAAAAAAGCCATGATTGGCAGGCCGGCTCAAGAATTACTGAACTCCATCCAACCTAACCAGTTTGCATTATTTGAACAAGAAAGCTCTCCCAGGTTTATCTCATTTGAGTTGGAGGAGCTACTGTTGCCGGCCCAAAGCTCAGTGATATCGTCTGTCTTAGATTTAATTTTAGGAAAACTCAGTGGCCTCAGAATTACTTTGATTCTCCATGGCATAGATTCAACAAAGTGCTGGAAAAATCCCTCAGAGATCTTTGCCCAAAACTGGCACAACATAGCATCACACAGTTGCCGCAAATCGGCCTCGCATCCATAATGTCAATGTTGATTTTCCCTAAATCTGCTTTCTTGGGTTGAGGTCTGGTGACTGTGTTGGCCAAAAAATCATTTTGAGATGATTTGAGCTTTGGGACATGGCTGCACTGTGCTCATAATGCCTGGACATGATCAGCAACAATACTCGGTGAAGCTGTGGAGTTTAAACAATGTTAATTTGTCCCCATTAGGCCAGGGCATATTTTTCCAGTCTGCTATTGTCCAATTTGGGGGAGACATAATCTTTTTCCTGTCCTTAGCTGACAGGTGTGGAGTCTGACGGGCGCCTCTGTTTTCAGTTGCCCATTCGCTTCAACATTTGAAGTGTTTTGCTTTCAGAGATACTTTCCAGCACACCTTGGTTGGATGTAGTAATCATTTGAGTTACTGTTGCCTTTTCATCAGCTCAAACCAGTCTGCCCACCCCATTTTACCCAGAGAACTTTCTGTAAACCCCAGCGAGTTGTTTTTCTTTCTTTCTTTCTTCCTTTCTTTCCTTAGAGATCACAGTTTTCTTGAAATCTCCAGGCTGGCACCAGCAACCATTGCACACTCAAAGTCATTTAAATAACTTTTCTTCCCTGGCATCACTACCCTGAATTTTACTCTCCTCATTCATTGCTCATTGTTCCACAACATCTCACTTCTGTCTGTTCCACAGGAAGCATAGCTATCATTGTGCCTCTGGTCCTGCTGGTAATCCTGATTGTAATGGTGGTGGGAGGCGTTTACATCTGCAGACGGAGGCAAAGGTAAGTAAATAAATAAAGAAACAAAATATGAATAAAATAAGAGCCTTCTAAGCAGCTACACATGACAAGAGATCCAACAGCAAATGGCTTTGATGATGATCTTTGATATAGAAATGAAAAGTTTGTTTGTTTTGGTTGGTTCTGCAGGATGCCTGACTCCTAAACCTCTGCTTAGAAATCAGCTTTTAGGTCTGCCCAGTGTATTAATGTACTCACTCTATGCCGGATAGTGTAATGTGATTTGTTGTGTGTAACAGTGAGGCACTCGACAGTTTGTTGACCTGCTTGTTTTATCATGATAATAATGGCTGGCTCCACACACCTCAGGGGAAAACGCGTACAGAGGCAGCCGATGACAAATGGTGGGATAAATGTGGAGATCGGTAATCCGTCATACAACATGTATGAAGTCGACCATGACAACCACGCAGACGCAGGCAGCTTGCTACGACCCAACTTCACGCTGGACCCTCACAAGGTTGGCACACTGAACTGCACATTAAACTAACCAGCACCTGAACACCAAGCTAATGCCTGCCATATGTATGAAAAGGTTTTCTCTTAGCTTTGTTGGCTATCCAGAGCAGCATTAAAACAAATTATTGACTTCACCCTGACAAAAAAAGTTTCCCCTAGTACCAGAAAAGTTCTTCTGAAAAGAAAAATTATTTTCATGAGAAAAGAGCCCTCTACTACCATAATTTAAATTAATGTTATACACTTTGTCTTGTGAAATGATTGATCAGACAAGTTGATGATTGGTCGAAGCTTCAGCTGGGTAATCTTTTTTTATTGTTTGTTTTGTCATGTTGTGCTGTATCATGTGAACAACCTGTTTAAAAACATACTTCTCCTATAGTAAAAGAAGGAAGACAAATTTATTTACCAGAGTAATAGGAAAAATAAAATAATTTGGCAGTAGTTGGTTAATAGTAACAAGAATAAGTGAAATATTGCTTGGATCACATTTTACTTTGTCCTTTTCAAGTTTTAAATCAAGTCAATGGATGCCTGAATCAAATTAAATTTATCAATATGCCCAAATACAGAGTTAGGGTGAGAACCAAACATGTTTTCAAACTAATGTGAATTCATTTTGAGGCTTTGGGCTTCACCTGGTATTTGATTTGACATTTGCATTTGTGTCTTTACACACACTTAATAAATTCTGTAGTGTTTAAGAAGGGGATGAGAATGGCTGAAGTAACCGGTCCTACCTGTTGCCAATCCTCACAACGCCTGCTAAGAGTTTCTTCAATGCCATTACTGCTAGAAAATAGTGATAAATAGTCTATCACACACAAATGATTCTGCACAGTTTAATTGCAGGAAGGAGCAAGGACACCAACTAACAATCAACCTCTCTAAAAAAAGTTTTCTGTTGTGTGTTTTCCTTTGTTCCAGTAACTGTAGTAATGTCATGTATATTATTGGGATCCATGAGGCTGAATGAAATTAGGCTCAAAAAGATTTTGCAGAAGCTGGCCACTGTGAAGAAACCCATGAACCAACAGGACGTTTCATTTGGCTGGGGATTTGTTCTATTCATGGCCCTCTGCCCCACTCTAACACTCAGCATAGATAATGAATCATAACACCTTCACCGATGTTGTTCTCTAGCTCACCTGCTAGAGCTTCAAGCCTAATGCTTTTGTCTCTTGTTTTGCCAACTCTGTCATCTGCTATCATCAGTCCAATCTGGCTGTATTTTGAGCAGAGGCAAGCTTGCCTGAATCTAAACTAGCTTCTATATTCCAGTACGCTCTCTGTGTTTCTCAAGGATGCCATACTCATTGGGAGTTTTACTAAAGTCTTGCACCCGACCAGTCTTGAAAAGTCTGATTATGAGGTTTGCACGTGTGGATAACCTGAGGACTTGAAAAGATGTGTGAATTTAACACATAAAGACAGACAGTGCTTGTTGTGTTACAGGGCTGGTGTGTAAAATCCAGTGACCCTCGCACCTTGGGCATGAATAATGTGCCCAAGGAGGTAATCCCTGGACAGGTGACTTTCATAAATTTTCACTCCATGTTTAAGGAACAAATCATCCTCATATAGACTGTCGATCAGCAGCGTGCACTGTGCAGTTACCTGGCAAACATTTAATAGCTGATCTGATTTCTGTACCAAAGTTACGTTCATGTTGAAACTTAAAGTAGAAACTTAAAGGCTAAAGTGAACAAGGTAACATCCACAGTCATCCAGAGCTGTTCCCTGCATCATTGTGTGACATCCACCTACTGTCAAATCAAACAGAAAACCGAACCTGCATGGCTTTGTGTTTCCTGCACGTCGACATCTGCTATCTGTGCATGCCATCTGAGTGAATCCTGTGCTTCTCTTTTCATCATTTTAAACTGTTTCACAACTCAATCAAAACGTGATGACCACAGTCAACTTTCTTTAAAGCTGCACATACATTTTTTCTGTACTAACACTGGGTTGAATACCTTTAGGTTTGTAAACCCAAGATTTTTACACTACAGAGATAATTCTTACCTGACTTGGTTTTCTGCCAATTGGCCTGCAGACTGGAGGTATATTTTTTGGTGTGATTAAAACTTCAAAGCTTTGTTGGGGGATAACGTGTAATTAAGTGTCCAAAAAAATCTACTAATGCAGCTTTAAAGCTTTCGCTGTCATACGGTATCTAATCAAACAAACACTTACCCTTTTTCTCTTGCCTTCTATACAGCCCGTGAACTACTCCAACCCCGTGTATGCAAAGATTTATATCGATGGGCAAAACTGCAGGAAGCCAGTCATCAGTATTGACGAGAGGAGAGAGCTACTCCCAAAGAAACTAGAGGGGACAATTCATGAAACCGCCGCATAGCCTAACTTTAAACTTTGTACTTCTTTTTTTACCACAGTGTACAATGTATAATATGAAGGAAGAAAGAAGAATTTTTCCATTTCCTAATGAGGCTGTTAGGTTTTACTGGTTTAGCATCAGCATAATGTCCTTGTTGGTGTGCTGAAGAGTTTTATTTTCCATTTTACTGTTTGCTTTCTAATGTTTGTCAAACTTAAGTTATACAGATCTATACTGTATACTATACAACACTGAAGTAAAGCTGCTGATTTGCAAAAACTTTATTAACACCATAAGCCACACGTGTGCACAGTTTAAACTTTAAAATGCAGTGCTAAAATTTGTACCCATATCTGTTTCTAGTTTAAGTGGATTATGGACATTGTCAGTTGTGAAGGTAATGAATGCGGTTTTGGCTAAACTATTGTGGATAATTTCTGAGATGAGTCATAGAGAGGAGCTACATAGGTTGTTTCTAAGGTTGGTCTGTCTTTCCTTTCTTGTCACGTTACATTTGGACCACTGTGCTTCACAACGGAGAGGTGAGGCTTGATACTTTAGGAGGTTTTGTCCTTTTTTCCGTTGGATCTTCTGACTGGATTTCCAGTGAACGCCATAATATCAAGATGATCTTTTCTCACACAGTATGTCATTTCATTGGTCTTTTCAGTTTCCACTGATTTTAAGCTCCATTCATCCTGTTTCCACAGTAATATACCATATGAACTTATCTTTTGGTGAAAGAGATTGAAGCCCGCCTTGAATGTTCTCCAATCAGATCCCAGGTCCTGTACTATACACTGAAAAGACAGATACTGAATATCATATTTTTCTAGGTCACACATCAACAGATGGATTAAAGATGTAGGCAAGGAAGGGATTAACACAGCTACAGAAAAAGCCAATTAAGAGTTATTATAAAACACATCTGTTACTTCAGAGAAGGAAGATGATAAATATAAGAAATTTTATAATTTTGTATTTGATTTGTATGTTGTTTGGCTGCTTGTATTTTGAAGAAATGTACTAAATGTAAGTAATTTTTATATAAAATGTAAATCGATATTGAATAAAGGGGGCTTATTTCCACTTTGTGTCCCTTTCTTAGGCCACAGCAAATCATAAAATACCCGCAATGCCCTTCATTCACCTTTTAAAGTAGCTCACACCAACTGTGCCAACTGAGAGTTCAGAGCAGGTTAACATGCAAGTGTCTAATAATACCTTTGCATTCCTGTCAGCCTGTTCAACTTGTGATCAGCCTGACGGAGTTGTTCTCCATGACCACCGACCTGCCGAGTCCATCAACAGTGTGGGGTCCCTCACATGTTGCGAAGAGTACGGTGGCTGATGACAGATTATTGTCCTCCCTGTGTCCGGGGACGTGAGCACCATTTGTTACCTGGTTGTGGAGACGTGGCATCGTTGCCACCTGCTGAATGGTAATTCACTTTTACCTCCCATACAATGGCTGTCTCTCTCGACACTTCACCCCCTCCCTCACCATGGCAACCACAGGTGGCAGTCGATCTACTCACTTTTTTCCATCTGTCTGTGTGAGCAGCTGAATCTGCCCACACAGCTAGCCCACTGCATTTTGATTGTATACAAATAGATGCCACAGTTTTCCTCAGCATCCACACTCAGCTTTTTACAGTATATTTAAAACTTTACTAAATCATACACCTAAAAAAATGACCCAACATGCAGACATTGTGCTGAAGAAATTCTGTATATCACCAAGAGTGGTATCTGGGACATCAAAAGAAAGTCAAACACAAGTTTGTCAGTGCTGATCAAAATTGTTTCCCTTTCAACACGTCAAACACTTACTGTTCAGTATAAATTTTCTTATAACTGTGAAATGATTTAAAATTTTTCTTCTGTATTCAGGGTTATCAAAGTTTACATATTTGTTATCACAATATTCAAGTTAATTGCATTTGGAATATTTCCAAGGCTTTGACATGCTCAGAGCTCAGCTAGGTGACTCATCTGCACAAAAGACGAGCATCTGAATCAGAAAAGAATTTCTTTCATTGACCAAAAAACAAACAAACAAACAAAAAATCACAGCCTCTGTCCTTTGCCTCAGTTTTAGATGAAGCCAACTTGGTGTTTTGTTTGTCTCTCTTATCCGCACTTTCACCTTCTTCTCCCAGACTCTTGCTTATTGTAGTAGTTAGCACCACGCTGCTGGCGCTGCTGGCAGATACCAACTGCTATCAGTTTGGCAGATGATACTCAAACAAATAAGTATCTTGGAGCTCAATGAGAAATATTCATCGTACTAAAATAATTTGAAGTTGTAAAGAAGAAAATATTTGAAACCAAAAACTTCTTCCAAACTTGCCACTCTGTTTTTGAATAATGTAAACATAAACTGCATGCCCAGCGATACGAGGGCTGACAGTCATCACTGAGTTTAGAGCCGTCAATAGTTATAGCCATGGATGTCTTGGACTTGCAGCTTCAGCAAAGTAAAATGCATGAAAATAGTTTTATACCCACAACCTGATGTCACTGTATCAGTTTAGGTGCTAATGAGCCAGTTCCTAAATCCATTCAAGGAATTCTGATGATTTGCACATTATAGCCCCAGTGACTGTAAATTACACATACTATACATTTGGCATTATTGCTGACAATATAATTGCATGCAGTTTTATGGGGGCATGATGGTGAATACTTTGTTCTTTTTTAGGGGGGGGGCATTGCAAAGTAATTCGGCTGAAAGCATTGATTCAGTTAAATGCAGGCTCAGCTCTGATGACATGTCACTGGCCACTGTATTAATGTTTTTAAATTGTTTTTTGTCCTCTTTTACAACCCTGACACTGCTGAATTTGCTTATTTTGTCCACTTCTCCTTTCTAACAGCAGGGTTTAAAGCGGTCTTTCCTGAATTGAAAAGATAACCATATGAAGCAATTTTTGAGCTGCTGGTTATAATAATAAGCAAACACCCAAAGAATAAACCTCGAATAAGCATTTAACATTGCTTTGGGTCAAGGACACCAAAATGCCCTTGCATGAGACCAAGATTGTGGAAATACATTATTTCCAACAGCGCAGAATAATCTCTACTTCGCGTGAATCTCCTTTGTATACATACATTTTTAGGTATCCAAAATACAATACTTTTTTCTGAAACCAAATAAGGAAAAGAAAAGGTTCATCAGTAAGACTTGAATGGAGGCTAGTTTGTCACACATAAAGACCAGAATGAGTTGTCATTAGTTTTTAGAGCTGGAATCAATCAACAGCCACGCACCGTTAAAAAATGTGGAACATAAAATTTAAGGTGACCCAGTAATTACTCTTCAATTATCAGCATTGTATTTTAAGAGTTAATGGTTGACACTGGCAGTGTTTCATGGTAATGGCTAAATTAGTGAAGACATATACCGTGTCGTAGAGTAAGTAATGGGAAAGTGGTCTGGGACGCTGAAGACATTGTTATTTGCATGTTTACATGTGGAAGAAATTTTATACTCAGGTCAGGAGGCGTACATCATAATTATTATAATAATAAATAAATAAATAAAAAATAAAATCATTTGTCTAGACCACATGTCAGATGAAGTTCACCCATCCAACAGCCTCTGGGTAGAAGCTGCATTTGAGCTGCCTTGTTCTGATCTTAAAGCTCTGAAGAAAAGAAGCACAAACTTTCTCTCTCTCTACACGAGAGTCAGAGCTTGTAACGGAGATCTCCTCCACATTTTGAGCCAAAGGAGATCTTCAGTACAACAATGTTAGAACTCAGTGGCACTGTTGGGGGGGGGGGGGGGGGGGATAAGGAAACAGCTGCTGGCCCACTCACTCTGCCACCAAAGTGCATCAAAAGGAGAGAAAAACAGAAATTTGAAAACAAGTACTGAACTAAGAGATGGATGGCACGCCCCTCCCCTCACCTTGTCTATTGATTTTTTTGTCTCTTTTTCACTTAGCAAGCATCACCATTCTCCTGCATAAACATAAGAAAAACCCAGAGGGCTCATCTCTCGGACAGAATCAATAACAGCAAGAGTCGTATTCACATTATAAACAACAGGTCCTGCATACTCATCCTACAGTCTGTGCCAAGGAAAGCTGCTTATCGGCCAATGTGCAGTGAGCAACAGAGACCGAAAGAGCACTGAGGGAGGAAGAATAGAGTGATGGAAGGAACTACAAACTTTGACTTCAATATTAAGAAATCAGCAAATCAGTAAAGACGAACAATGACAAGGAAAATATGATAAATCCAACTTCTGAGCCAATGATGATGGGTCATAATGATCATGATAAATGGGATGTTCAGTGGCACATCAATATACCTACAAATCTTAATCCCTCCAGTCGCTGTTAAATTATTTCAGTTTTGTCCAAAGCAACTAACAAATCAACTTCACCTTCCTATAACCACCGTGCTCGTGCGCTTGAATGGAACACTTGAGGATAAATCTTGGAGTTGTGAGCCGTAAGAAAGCAGGAAGAACTTTAATTTCTTTAAATCCATCAAAGTAAAATCATTTCCTTCCTTGGTTGGATTAAAATGAACAGCCATCAATAAAATTTGCTAACAGAGCACATCTTACTGGTTCTGAACATTCTGTTCCCACACAGGAATTTAGTGCAACTAAGTCTATGTTCGGGCTTAATCTTTGTCAGGGAAAGTGGGCTTTTGCTTTACGGTTAAGAATGGTTTTTGGTAGCACTCCAACATGCCAAGAATGCCAAAAGGCAATCTTCAGGCCTCTAATCTTGTTTTATTACCCAAGAAACAGAAAACAACTATGAGCCCCAATTTTTTTTAATAGCTCCATGAATGCTGGCATTATATCTTTAATGCAGTTCAATAATAAAACACATAGTAAAAAGAGGAGATGATCGTATATCTGGAAGTTGAGCACAGACAGTAAACATCCTGACCTGGTAGAAATGGTTTAGGAATCACAGATAACACACTGCACCACTATAGCAGCGCCACAAATCAGTTTTATTACCAGGCATTTTAAAGCATTCTCCCTGTCTCTGACCCAAAGAATGGATCCTTTGTTCTAAATATGTTGGTCAACAAGTCGTCGTATTTAAATGCAGCAGGGACAGCTTGGAGTGGAGGATGTTCTGTGTCCTCGCAAACTCTGAGTAATGACCGGATTAAAGGGGGAAATGGGGCTGAATTGTAATCCCAACTGTGAAAGCTGCACTTTCAGTAAAGCTTGGCCAGTAAATCTGTGGGAGGGTCTACTCTGTTTGCCAGCTTTTATGTTTCTGCAATAGTGCTCTCAGTCCATGATCAGAGCTGCCTACAGCACTAAAGACCACATGCTGATGGCGGACTGCACTTTTTATCCCCTCAGTTCTGACACCTCGACAACCGTGTTGACTATGGGACACTTCTAAAAATGGATTACAAACTGCTTCTTGCCGAGCGAAAAGAAAAGGAACAAAAGATAAAGGAGAACAAAAACAAACAAGACACAATCCTAGCCCTATCCTGCCCACCTCTTCATTTACATACATGAGAAATTCACTCCAGTCACCTAGTTCAACGCATAAATGTCAGGATACTAACAAAATACTAGATTTGCATAAACATAGTTGGTTCTATGGACCGTGATAGATCTATTCCCTCCATATTTCACTGATACTGTGGGCATAGTAGCACATTATGCATACATAGTATTTCCTGACACAAATATCACGATGAAAGCGTATGACATAGCCTATTCCTTTCATTTTCTGAGGGCATAAAAAAATAAATATATACATATGTATTTATGTATAACTATGTCTATATCTGTATGTATCTATGTATACATGTTGATGCAGAGAAGGTACAATCCATAATGTACATACAATTCACATAAATTCACTATCTATGTAATCAACTTTTTTTTTCTTTTTTTTTCCTTTTTTGCAACTGAACATCAAATCTGTTCATCTGTCTCCTGGGGCCAGATGCACAAAACAGTGCACAGGATGGAACTTCCACTCCCTTACTCGTTTCAATGACATGATAAAAATAGTGTGTTAAAAGGTAAAAGTGTAGGTCGGATTAGCACCAGGAGCTCGTAATGGCTTGGTTTGATTTCATTGTTGGAGATAGAGATGTCTTCATTAGGTTGTCTTTAAGTCTGTAACCAATTAGTGAATATTTACGAAAGGAAAATATTAGAATGGTCAAAAGAATGCAGGATGCAAAGAATTAAAGGAAAGAGGGCAGCACAAAGGGATAGTGGTTAATGTTTTTGTCTCACCACAAAACGGTTGTGGGTTCGGTTCCTGGCCTGGGTCCTTTCTGTGCTGAGGTTGCATGTTCTCCCCTCCATCCAAAGACTTCATGTTTGGGTTAGCTGGTGACTCTAAACTGTCTGTAGGTCTGAGTGCGAGTGGTTGTTGGTCTCTGTGTGTCTCTTTGTGTTGGCCCTGTGATGGACTGGTGACCTGTCCAGGGTGACCCCCGGCCAGTAGAAGATGAATAAAAGAAGGAAAAATGCATGAACTAAACACAGTAACAGCACCTTGTGTGGCAACTGATGGATATGAATGCTTTTTGTGTGCATGTATCATTTATGTACAGGTTGTGTTGCATAGACAAACAAAATAAGGCCTTATCTAATAAACGAACAGTCATCTTTCACCTCAACCTCTACAGCACTCTTCTGTCAGACATCCCATCATGCAGAGCAAAACCCTTCCAGATGGAGTAGAATGCAGCAGCCTGTCTGCTAACCAAACCTACACTGCTTTCCCATGGACACATTCGAAGCCTTCCATGGGAATATCAGGCCTCTACTTTCCGTCAGTCATACGGCTTTCTTCTCAGACACTGTGCTCCTCCAGAGAACTTGCTGCGCTTTAACACAATTCAATCACAGTCTAAATTGCTGAAGTCCAGGTTTTCCTGATAATGGAACAAGTCAGTGAATGTGTCGGAGCCCCACTGTCACTCGCTATGTTTAAAAGTCTTTCAAAGACCCATCTCACTTTTTACGTGATGGGTGTCACGGGACCACCTTTACAATCTACGTCGCTGGAGACAGCTGATCACGTTAAAACAAGTGGAAGCACTTTGAGTAGAGATTTGCTTTGTCAACTGGAAAGTTCTCACCGAGCTCTCACAAGTCCTGATGTAAAGTTTGAACACCTATAGATCAATGTAAATTTGTTTGGAAAAGTTAGAGTCCTCATTTAAAAAAACAAAGAGACTTGAGCAATGAAAGAGCATATTTTCCTGCGATAGTGAGTGACAGTCTTTGCATGGAGTCTTCGGTCACAATGTGAAAATAGCTTTCACGTCTCCATTTATTCTCTTCCACACCCCAAAGGCTCACTATCTGATGAGCTGAATTAGCGAGGAGAAGCAGAGGGAGGAGGACAGCACACTTGTTCCCTACCTCAACAATATAGTCTGTGAGAGGGAAATGAAGGAAGTGGAGTGGAACTGAAGTGTTGCTGTACCTTATTTGTCCTGATATGCATGGCTGGGGAGACTGTAAACAGACTGAACACATCTGACCTATTAGTCACAGAGTGACCAGCTCCACAGACCATTACACATGATGGATATATATATATTTAACCAGGGAGCAGGGCAGTGTACTCCTTTCTGAAAATGTATTCATCTAAGCAAGAAAAAAATAGTGTTAACATTCCAAGAGTAGCTCAGGGCTCTCCATCCCTTAGTGCCAAATTGGCCTTTTGCTATCTGTCTGTTTGTGGCCTGATCTGGAACCTTTTAAGGTGGCCTGAAGTGGAAACGCATTGGAAGCGTCTGGCAGATAATAAACAGGACTCTGCCTTAGTCACAATTGGCAAGCCTTCCTGGTTGCTGCAATAATTGTACTACTGGTCTAAATCCACATCATGTCAGCAGCACAGGGCCCTGCCAGATTACAGGAGGGAAAACCTGCTGTTGCAGCAGATGTTAAGGAAATAATATGTTCGCCATTTTCTCTCAGATTGTGTGTTGTTCGAGCCGCTGCAGCTCCTGACCCTTTCTGCTGACGGTCAGAGGAAGTTCAGTTCAGTTCCACAGCCTAGCATAATGGATACAAGATAACTGTGATTCCTGCCCATGGCTCCACAAATTCATAGGAGTTGATGCGCGTATGTGTCTCTCGAGCTGCACTCCCTGAAAGCCCACCGCGCTCACGTATTTTTCTTGCTCTCGGTTTTTAATTGTGTCGCCTCCCGTATGTTAGCTTTATTGCCACGAATGCAAGATTAAAAGAGATTTTCCTTTATTTAAGAGAAGAAAAGATGTGAAGGGGAAAGGTGTTCAGGAATGAGCAGGCTCAATGAGCAGGGAGTATAAAAAGATACTGAAAACTCACCTGAGCTTTTCTTCCTGCATTGCAGCCTGCCCAGGAGAGTGCAGCTTTATTTTGGTGGTACTCAATGCGGTTTGATTTATCATGTGTGGTGAGGGACAACAACTTCGGGTAATTGCAAACACACATAGCCAAGAAACATGATTTAAGTCACCAGCCTGCGACTGTTTTCCACAATTGTTCCAAACAACCGGAGGCTAACATGCTGAAAAGGCCAGCTACTGTTTTCCCCCTTTCAGTCATCCAGTTGCACTCTAGCAGACCTATTTATTTTCACTCTGTCAACTGGGGCTGAGCATATATGGGGTTTTGACAGTGCTGTATGCCTACAAGTCATTCGATACCTCTAACTCCATTTATTTTATTCATGTAAAGGTTGGGATATTTGTGTTTAAAAAATAATCTCAGGGAAGTCCTTCACTGATAATGTAAATTAAAAAATTAAAATTTAATAGAAGTCGAGGGCATTATGAAGTGAAAAAAAATCAAGCATTAGTACTTCAAACATATTTGCTTTGGGGACATACTTGAAAGCCATTTTAACAGAATTTAACTCCCCTCTCTTCCCCACTTCCCCGTTTTCACCTCACACGTACACTTTTCCTCACGAACTCTGCTGCATAAGTTTCAGTTTAGTCTTACAAATAACTACAGTGATTTTGACTTTTACTTCAGCTGCTTTAAATGTTTAACCTAAAAATTAACATTGCCCAGGACAAGTATATACTGGCAATACTTGAAATATATGGAACATAGAAATTCAATGTTTGTTCAACAATGCAAATTTAGCAATTTGCAAGGATTAATCAAAATAAGTACACACATTTTCAAACATATAAAATTTTTAGACCATCTATCTTTCCTTTAATTTGTATGTGTTTGTGCATTTCTAACACATTGCCATTGTGCCTCAAAATTCCTTCTTTTGTGTGGAAAAGATCCTTGAGTGAGTGTGTGTGTGTGTGTGTGTGTGTGTGTGCGCGCACGCTCTAAATTGGCTCCTGTCTCAGCAAAAATGGTCCCTAAGTGAAAATCAAACGGCGCAATGACATACATAATTAGCAAATTTCGAAACCATCATGAATACATCACGCAGCACGTGAAGCAAAAATAAGTTGACAACACTCAGTTACGGTTCATTACTCTACAGAAAAGTAACTGTTTCAAATTTGTCATATTTATGGTGTCTTCCACATTTAACAGTCTGTGTTTGTACAAGGAGATTTTTTAAATGAGCATCTGTAGCAGGATTATTGGGAAAATCTAAATGTTTGATTTGGTGTGACTTTGCCCACTGAGGGAAAAAAAATAAAGTTGGAAAACATTAAGTTTAGGAATGATTGAAAACCTTGGATGCAAATCAATTACGGAATCTATAAATGGCCAGCATCACAGTTTTCTATAAGTGAAGCCAAAAGTGAACCCGATCGCCCTCGGCAGCTGGCTGGAGCACAAGTCTGGAATTTGGCCACATCTGTGTTAGCGGGTGGGATATGGGCCAAAGCTACAAATCCAATTAGATGTCCAATGAACAGTCAATTTTTCCTATTGACAACGTCTGTCATTTCAGCTTCTGACGGTCTGATGAACAGGTTTTTAGAATCCATACAGGGAAGAGTTCATGTCCACCATTTAGTATTCACAGTGCAACACAGTTGTTCTACAAGCTGTTTAACGCTGAATGAAACAGCTGCTGACAAAGTTAACTGCTCCACCAGTACAGTTCTTCATGTTAAGGTCAGAGAGCCCAATCTGACGCCAAGGACAGAGCAGAGGTACTGCTACCATCACTAGTGCATTGATGCATTGGTCTTAAATGGGGTGTGGTCAGGCACACTGTTGGAACATTACTGTCTTAAGGCAGGAAAAAGGGATATTCTGTTGACCAAGGCTGTTTGCTGTGTGTGTGTGAGCGTGGCTGGTACTGAAGATGAGATCATAGACAGACATGGGAGGTGGGTTTCTCCGCCTGCTTTCTTTTTGTCATTGTAAATGAAGCTCTCGACCGTAATACCAGGGAATTCTGAAAACGGGAGAAAAAGGAGAGAGCATTGCTACCCAAAACAGCTGTTTCTGTGCCCCACCCCTTCTCTGACAGACATCCGTTCCCCCTGCAGAGAAGACGTTATTCTCACTTCCTGGGTTGTAAAAGGAATAGGAAACGCTTCTTGTTTCTTGTGCGTTACGCCTGAAATACTTCCATGATTCCTTCTTAAATGGTGGCAGGTGTGCTGATACACTTTCTGGGGTTTTCACTCCACCTGCATTAGATCATGTGCATAGCTCGTATACAGCGATCAGGCATAGCATTATGACCATTCATTCATTCATTCATTCATTCATTCTTCATTCTACTTCAACCTCGTGCTGGAGCCAATTCCAGGTCGCTCTGGGTGAGGGCGGGGTCACCCTGGACAGGCTGCCAGTCCATCACAGGGCCAACACACAGAGACAGACAGAGACCAACAACCACTCACACTCACACTCAGACCTACAGACAGTTTAGAGTCACCAGTTAACCAAACATGATGTCTTTGGACGCTGGGAGGAAACTGGAGTACCCGGAGGAAACCCAAACAGGCATGTGAGAACATCCAAGCACGTGAACTTCTTGTTGTGGGGCTAACCACTATGCCGCCATGCTCCCCCTCATTATGACCAGTGACAGGTAAAGTAAATAACACTTATGTCTTTATCATGGCACCTGTTAGTGTGGGATATAGCAGCAAGTGAACAAAGTTGATGTGTTACAAGCAGTAAAAATGGGCAAGCGTAAGGTTTTGAGTTTGACAAGGGCTAAATTGTGATGGTTAGACAACGGGTCAGATCATATTCAAAACTGCAGCTCATGTTGGGTGTTCTCAATCTGCAGTGTTTAGTATACAACAAAAATGGCCCAAGAAAGGAACAGTGTTGAACTGGTGACAGGGTGATGGAGGGCCAAGGCTCACTAAGACACGTGGGGAACGTGGTCCTATCCAACAGACGAGCTCCCGTTGCTCAGACTGCTGAAGAGGCTAGTGGTGGTTCAAATAGAACGGTGTCAGAATACACAGCGCATCAAAACAATCCAACAATGGACACATGGGCATCCTTTTCCTTCTAAGTCACGTGGCTGGCTGCGTGATTGTGCTTCGCTTCCCTGGACAACGTGGCAGCAGAATGCACAATGGGAGGGAGGCAATCTAGCAGAGGCAGTCCGATGCTGTGGGCAATGTTTTGCTGTCAAACTTTGGCTCCTCCATCCGTGTGGATGGATCCGTGGTTACTTTGTCATGTACCAACTAAGCATTGTTGCAGAGCATGCACACCCTTTCATGGAAACATTTCCCTGATGTGGCTGTGGCCTCTTTCAGCAGGATAATGCACTGTGCCACAAATCCAAAAATGGTTCAGGAATGGTTTGAGGAGCAGAACAACTAGTTTGAGATGTTGACTTGGCCTCCAAAGGCCACAGATCTAAATCCAATCGAGAATCTGTGGAATTTGCTGGACAAACAAGTCCGATCCATGGAAGCCCAACCTCACAACTTGCAGGACTTAAAGGATCTGCTAATAACATCTCCATCTTGGTATGAGATACCACAGCACACGGTCATGGGTCTAGTGGAGGCCAGGCCTCAACTGGTCAGAGCTGTTCGGCAGCAAAAGGGCGAACAACACAAAATTAGGCAGGTGGTCTTAATGTTATGCCTGCTCAGTGTCGTGTGTTAAGGCTGGAACACAGTTTCTCCTGTAGACGACTACCGCATAGCAACACAACAGGTAAACTGAAAATACAGAAACTATCTATAGATAATTCATCAATTAAATTAACAGCATCATACATCAATCATTATGACAGGTTCATTTGATTTGGTGGGGAAAAAAACAAATTTGAGTACTTTGAGCGGGGGCCTTAACCAGGAAACAAACATCTGTTGAAGGTCAAAGAAACTTTTTTCCAGGAAGATGATTTTCCATTAGAATTTAACCTTTAATTATGTTTGAATTTAACCTTTAACTCATTAATCAATCATAATAAGGGCTATTTTACAGCCTCACTTCAGAACTTAAATATTCCTCCATGTTAAAACCCAACTTCATACCACCACCAGCACCATAACTGACAGGCCAGACAATAAGATGTGGCAACAAAGAGTTATAGAAAAGAGATATTTGGCATTCATGTGGATGAATAGAATATTTCATCACACAGAAAACACCCTATGGGACACGCCTTTTGCAAATGTGCAAGGAACAGAGAAAAAGAAAACATGAATGGTTTTATGTTTTTGTTATGTGGCTGTGCTTGATTTGGCACTCAATTTCACTAACATCTAGCAGAAGTCAGTAGGATTAAGAATCTGGATCGGACTCAGAACCATTTCCTTGGAATGTGCACTGAATATTTGAATGGCATAAAGAATAGCTGCGAAGGACATGAATAATTAAAAAAAAAAAAGTTTCTCTTACTGCACAACTCCTCAGTTGAATGTATTAATCATAGGTAGCATAAACATTCAGGGAGATTCTCTGCTTCATCAGACTGGATTTTAATTACAAATTTCTAATTATGACCGTTTGTACACAGAGCCCATGGCTACTTAATAGACTTTTCACAGTGACGTCACTGTGGTTGTGATTGCCTAGTGCTGTCTAACACACAATTTTGGAACTAAATTTCTAAGCAAGCAGTCATCTTTATAAGAATTAAAATGAATCAATAAGCTTTGACTTTGCTAATATGTAATTTGCAGTATATCTACGTTCATAGATATCATGATACAATCCACATTTGCTGGTGAATACTTATACTGACTTTGTATCTAGTTGAAGGGAAGCACAAAGGCAATACCAAACAAATTATCTCCAGCAAGTGAAGCCGTCCTCCTCTGGGATAAAAACTAATACAGACACATCCATACGGAAAATATTGTTCAGGGTCTGCACTCAAACTATATATTAAACTGAGATCTGATCCAAAGTGTTTGTGTGCATGAATGCACCACCGCATGGATGAACAAACAAATGATGGTTATTAAAGGCAGGGAATATAATGGTTTATCAAAATCATGTGATTAATGAGCTTTGCTTGTAGCTTTATTCCATGATAGAAATTATTAAGTCAATCCTTCAGTCTGATCCAAGTCTTCCCCTTCAAATTAACGATTATGTCAAATTTGCATACATTCCCATTGTTCCTTTTAGTAGAATAACTTCGGTGATCCTTTTTCTTTTTTTTTATGCACCTGCACCAGTAAAACGAACGTTGGTTGTTGGTCTCTGTGTGTTGGCCCTGTGATGGACTGGTTACCTGTCCATGGTGTTCCCTGTCCTCACCCAGAGCGAGCTGGGGTTGGCTCCAGCACCCCCTATGACCCAGAAATGGTCGAAGCTGAATGAATGATGTGTTTTAGCATCTTACTACTTTGAAAAATCCCTCCATTAAAGCAACAAATTCAATCTTAGCATCCTGAAATCACAGCATCATTTGATGCACCATATTCATTATCTGATTATTTGTGCTATCTAGCGAGTGTGTGTCATTTCTTCAACATGATTCATGTGCTTATCCAAGTCCTTGGCCTAGGTAGTCTGGTACTGAAACAGTCAGATCAATTGTGTTGGCCATGAATGAAATATTATATTGCCAGAGTTTGACTTGTGGGTGCAGGTTCTACAATAGAAACCTGACTATATTTCTATATTGTGAGATTTTATTTCATAACAAAATTCAGTTTATTATTAAAGCTGGACAAAACATGGTTGCTAATTAAGAAAGTTACAACAATAACTAGCCAGCAGAGGTTTTTCATCACCAAGCACTAATGTCCGACCACCAGCTGCTCCTGGTTACTGAGAAAGCATACGTGCATTCTCTTTACGGTGAGTATTCAAAGCAAGAACTATTAACAACATCCTGTGTATTTTCCTTCTTCTTCTAACAAGCTAGATATGTCAAGGTTTTTTTGGCAAGGCTGCATTGTGAAGCCATGATGAAAAATTGATTTGGATGTCGTAGTTAATCACTGATATTACTGTCCAGTTTAGACAAGAGGCTACAACGACAGCAGACAAATTCTTTAGTAGACAGTACGGCTGGCATGACAAAACTGTATCCTTCATCAACAAAGAACACGACACTCCTTTGTTTTGTGAATGCGCACACAACGATTTCATGTTATTTTGGTGGTAAGTAAATTTATGCGGCTCAGTATGTCTAGAATATTGCAAAGTAGCAACATTTCAATAAAAACAAAGATGTAAAGGTTTCTTTCCCAGCGGTTCCTCTTATTCACTGTAGTGGTTTCAGAGGTTTGCTGTTTTTCTTTTCCCAAAAGATACAAACATACACCAGAAGCCAACGCCATGGAGACTAAAAAGTACAGGGCCGAGGGCACCCTAGATGCTTCACATCAATGGATGCTGCCCGGTTTCCCATTTTTAATTCTGCCTTGTGTTTAATCAGCGACATCAAGAATGACATTTGACATTCTCTGCCAAAACAAAAAAAATAGAACAAATAATAAATAATACTGATTTTATGGTTTATTGGAGAATCTGTATGTAGAGATATTTAATAAAGAAATATAGGCTCTGCATGAACACCATGATTATAATGCAAATATGAAGCACATGGATAGACATGATCTTGAATCCTGAAATGGAGGAACAGGTTACACCACAGATTCTAAGCGCCTTTTATGAAGTATCGAATCAATAATAACTTTAGCTGGATTTAACAACTGAGGTTTATTAGCCTGAGGATGGGCTTTGTTTAAGTCATAGAATTAAACATTCATCATAAGAACAGCGCGGTAAAAATTTTCAAGCCTCAATTACTTGGAAAAAAGCCCTTTGAGGTTTCCAGCTTCTTTCCAGTGACCCATACAACCGTGGACTTCTAAGACCATTAGGCACTTGGCTTGTTAATGTGTCTGCAAATAAGGGAGGTGGTCTACAGCGTAAAACTAACCCTGCTCTGCTAAAGTCTGCTGATTCATCAGAAGACTGGGAGTAAAATGCCTTGCAGAAAGATACGTAGACTGCCAAGGATCAGAGTGCTGAGAAATCCTGTGATCAGCCTCTTACAGCCATGCATGTATGATTTGAGGAAACAAAGGTAGAGACGCTCAACAATGATTTCTTTACAGTGCTAATTTCATTCGATCTCTTTGCATCGCTTCCTTTGTTTCCCTCAGAGAGCAGTGTCTCTTATATCACGTTTGTTATTATGACGTTAATTCATTTATACAATAGATCATTTAAAAAGTGATACGTGCTTAAGTACTCAGTAAGAGTTAATTGGCTACATGGATCACGGAAGGAAGGAATGCGGGTGGGTTATTGTATGCAAAACAATGCTGAACAAAGCCTATGAAAAAGAAGTTTCCCTCTTTGGCATAACCAATAGTAAGAACATAATTAATTTTTGAAATTTGATAGGTCAAAACATAGAATATGACTGTACCACATATGAGTTCAGCAATCCATAACAGTTTGTGGGTTTGGTTCCTGGCTGAGGCCTTTTTGTGTGGAGTTTGTATGTTCTCCCCGTGCCTGTGTGGGTTTCCTCCCACCGTCCAAAGACATCATGTTTGGGTTAACTGGTGACTCTAAACTGTGGTTGTTGGTCTCTGTCTGTCTCTGTGTGTTGGCCCTGTGATGGACTGCTGACCTGTCCAGGGTGACCCCGCCCTCACCCAGAGTGAGCTGGGATTGGCTCCAGCACCCCAACGACCCGGAAATGGATAAAGCGGTTGTAGAATGAAGGAATGACAGTCATCAAATATGAAATTACAAACATTACAAAAAATCAGCAAAATGTTACAGGCCATTATTTCAGGCAGGTCGTATCCTATCATATTTACAATTTGATATGTATAATTTGTGATTTTAATTGGATACAAACTCAACATTTCCTAGAACCGTTTCAAATTAAAAATGCTTTGGTGCTTCAGTGGACAGAATCTTTCATTCCTTTACAGGGGTTTTATTGCTATGCTGATGTGTCGCAGCACAGTAAGCGTTTTCATTCCCGGTGGCTGGTGTTTCTGCATTTTAACATGCATTTCAGATCGGCTGGTTTCTTTGCTAAAAAATAATTGAGTTTCTCTGCCTACGTCAGACACAACTGCTCTGCTGCTCTTATGTTTTCTACTTCCTCTGCCCCCCTTTATTAAATATGCGAAATGTAAGTTAAGTCGATCACCTGCTTACTTTCTGCAGCTTGTGAATAATACCAGAATCTTACTGAAATCAATTCACGTTGAGTAACTCAGTAACTGCAGTCATGCATCATTGTTCACAGAGGAAAGGCAAAATGCAGATTGAAACGTGGCTGGAAAAGTGGCCATCATAGAAAAATGTAGCACACAGTTCTGCCAGATTGTTTTAATACTGATGGTAGTTGCTTGAAACAAACAGTTGCTTTGAGTATTAAGACTGCGTATTGTTCTATCTCTTTCAATCCATCAGCCCACTTCTGACTCTGCTAACCATGTAATAAAACTCAGTCTTAAAAGCCCATTAGAGTTAAGGACACCAATCTCAATTCAGGAAAGGTTCTGTCTGCGAAGCGGGCTAATTGTCAAGGGCATTCAATACATCTGAAGGCAAACCGGTGAAAAACTACAGTATGCTTGGATGGCATTAATTTGCAGGAAGGAAATGACTGCCTTGACACTGCACTGTTGTAGAGTGACTCAACTGGATCATAATGTTATGTGCCAATAACTCTGAAAATTAAGTTCATGGCATAATAGATAAATCTCATCCCATCATCCTTTGAGGATCAGTACACCACCTTGTTAATATTGAGTAAGCAGAATAAGAAAAATGATCTTAATTTCCATATACAGACCTCGAGGCAGAGCGATTCTACATGTTTGTAGAGTATCAGATTAAACATAACGTTCAAAACATTTCAGAAGTCCACCTCAGTAATGATTATCATATCAGAAGCAAAAGCAAACCTCAGCAAAATGTAGCGGGATACAGTTAGAAGCTACTGCCAGCCACTTAGTAATTCAAAGTTTTGCAACATTTTGGTTTCAATTAAAAGTTTCTCAATGTGTCCACTTTGGTCAGAGTCAGATAGCTGTTAATGTTAAATTAGTCTGTTTATCTGTAGGAATACAATAACCTGTACCTGACAGAACTGTTGGTGAGGGCATAATTAAGAACAAAAGAACAAAAATAAATAAAGAAAGAAATGCTTTGCAATTTTTACAAAGATATCTGATACAAAAGTGAAAAAGTGAAATTCTGAAAAAGTAAAAACTAAACATAGGAAAAAAAAAAACAAAATAAAACAAGCAAATTGAAAAGGCACTTACAAAGGGCGCCCCTGCTCCCACATCTCAGCATCTCCAATCTAAATATACTGTATATGTGCATAGACACTCATGTACATGCCCACACACAGGCACATACAACCCTAATTGTCTTTTTGACTGAGTGATGCCATTTACGTGACATTTACGTGAAATTAATTGATGGGTGCTGTTTAAAAGGTAGGCATCATTCCTTATCTGCAGATTTATGATTGTATATACAGCACACAATGAACTGCTCTCACTTAAATGCAAGCATATCACCACCACAGCCCCCCCAAAAAGAAGAGATAGTGTCACAACACAAGAGCACATTCCTTATACTCTAAACTGTGCACACCAGTTTCCAACAAGTGTACAATATTTTATTTAGAAATGCTTAATGGCCAACAGTCTAAAATATATCTGCTTGTAGAAGAGATGCCCAGTCTGCCTTTATGCAGATGCTGAAATGTGTGTGGCTTAAGGTAGTTTTGGTGTGTCCTTTGGAAACTTTGCATTGCATTGGTGTGTCCAGTGCACACTGACAAAATAATGACAGTAAAACATTGCATCTTTGGCAACAATTTTAAGAGGGCCTTCACTGTTACAAAGCATGCGCCGTGGAGTATTTACTTAACTCTAGTGAGTTAAACCAATATATTTCAGAATCCATCATTTACATAAGGTTTAGACAAATACAGACATATTTGTTTAAAAAGAGTCATCAGGGTCATTCCACTGATGCTATGTAATAAGTTTTTCTATTTCAAAGGAAAGAGAAATAGTGACTGTGTTGTGGTCTCAATTTAATAGTTGATACCCAGGTGAGTCATTGCTGGCACATGCATTCAACATCAAACCAAATAGTCTTCTTGGAAAAATATGTTTCTTTTTTCTATTTGAGCATATTGTGGAAAATGCAAAGTATGAAAAAAAGGTGCACTCAAATAACTCAAATAATAATAACACCTAGTTTTTCATGTATGCATTTATTGCAAGTTATAAATGAAAAGCAACAAATAGGATGATGAATTATGTTACTGCTAATTATTTGTGCTGCTTTGCACTTTGCGTTCTAAATATAGTCAGCATTATATATCACCTATGGTTTCCTCAAAATGCATAAAGATAGTTTTGAGCAAGCAACATGGATGTCATAAACATGACAGATTTTTCTAAACCGTCTTCGTAGAATAATCTACTTGCCCTTCTCGTTTGTCTGTACTTCACAAATGACAAGTATGTGCACCAGCATGACAAAAAGTAAAGCCAATGATGTCTTTCATCTCTATGGAGAACATGCAATGAAGAACTGTTGTACAATATGAGTCATTAGTCATAGAGTGTTGACTTCTTTAAAGACCAACCAACACATTTAATGCATAAAATAAAATGGCTCTGGAGGAGCTTTCTAAAATCTTCAAAAAATAACCTAACATAATTATCACCTAGGAATATATTGGGCACTAAACATTCTGACAACCAGTGCTGCGTCAGCCCCTAATGAAGCAAGAGTCCCACACAAGGCAAATGAACAAACAAAACACTAAGTTATTTGTTAATGGCGTCTTTCTTTAAAAGTGAATGCGTGTTTTCGGGTTAGGTTATTAATATGACAAAACTAACATCTAAAATATTTGTACTTCCTTAAAAGACCTTGAGCTGCTCACTGATTTCTGATTGTTTTCAAATGGACAAGATAAGGTAAGACAAGATAAGATAGGATGAGACTTTATTGATCCCGCAGCAGTACCAACTGTGAAGATACCCTCACTCTCACTCACTCACCTCACGACTGATTATCCTTGAGGGTCGCAGGGGATACTGGAGCCAACCCCAGCCAACGAAGGCAAGCACTGGGTACCCCCTGGACAGGTCGCCAGTCTATTGCAGGGACAGCACACATAGACAGACAAAGATGAACAACTATTCACACTCCCACTCACAGCTTTGGGGAATTTAGAGTAACCAGTCAACCAATGTCTTTGGACAATGTGAGGAAACTGGAGTACCTGAGGGAAACCCATGCAAGCATGGGGAGAACATACACACTCTGCACGGAAAGGCCCCGGGCTGGAATCTGAACCCATGGCCCTCTAGCTGTGAGGCAAAAGCGTTAACCACTTTTCCACCATACTGCTCCCTGAAGATATCATTGTATTGATGTGTGTTCCAACAATAAATGAACCACAAACAGTTGACTAGTGCTAAGGGCTTTCTGACCTTAAGCTCTTCTCTAAATTTCCCTTCAATGAGGACGAGTCCAGCTATTTGTCTGCCACGGTCACAGAGTTTGTTGCTGTCAGTCCTGATTTCTGACCAATGAATTAACAAATTTAGTGACACTGTAGAATATCAACAATCTCATATTTGTATAGCTGTTGTTTCAGCAATAAATAGTAAAAGGACTGCACTATATAACGTGTCTCGTGTCTCGTTTTAGGACACTGGGGATCAAACCAACCCTGAAATGAATGGAACTCATCTTTACATCCTGAACCACAGATAACCACAAAAAAGAGTCAAATTCAAAAATAAAAAAAAAAGATTTCATTTCCCCCAAATTTTGGAGAAAAAACTGCACTAATATCTATGACCTTATCCTGAAAACAACTTAGACTATTTATTCAAAAATTGTATTTGCCCATTTGTTCTGCCTTGATTGTCTTGAAAATGACTCTTAGCAGAAACTGTAAACTGAAGGCTTTGTGAGCTTGTAAATAGAATTACCACCATCAGGCCACCAGCAGCAACATTTTGAAAGGGCACTGGATTATAGCTAGTGCTGCTATTGTGATGAAAATTGACAAGATTTCTTCATTGAAAACTGCATTTGCCGTTACCATGGTAACCATGTCTCCTTTTAAATTGGGACTCTCTTTCCAATAGGGAAAACAAAAAGAAGCCTGATTATAATGTCATTGTGCTGTGTGATGTTGTTTTTCTTTTATATTCAAAATGATAATTGAAACCATTTCTTATCAATGTCATATATCACTTGGTTCCATAAATACACATACATTAAATGCATTATCGGACAAGCATGTCCACTTCAAACAACCAAAGGAAATGCTTTAGTTATGGAATGAATGAGCTGACCATGAGGATGGCAATGATTTTCTGTACTAATGATCAGAACCAATTTTCCTCCAAGAGGATCATGAACAGGTCCATAATCTCTCTGGCGTCAAAGATGAGGAGGACAGAAAAATATTTCAATTTGATGCGTTCAACTTTCCAGCCAGTGATGTTGAAAGCAATATGCAAAGTGATGTTTTCTAATTTTAAGTGATATTTATCTTTGCACTAGGTGTGGTAACCTTTATAACCCCTGATGAAGATGGCATGAGAAAAAACCTTTTCATAAATCTACCAAGAAGAGATTGCACTGGTCCGACTAACTATCTGATGGGTCTAAACCTCAATATTGTTCCATACAGTTGCTAAACATCGCTGGTGAGTTTTCTTTACTTGCATGTGAACAAGGCCACCAGTCCATGTATTATTTGCACCACTTTTGTTGGGGTCTGCTGTGTAGCACTTGAGGTGAGAAAGAATTATCACCACTTGGCACTCTGGGTTAGATTAGTTTATAATGGGCTGTCATGTAATATTTTTGAGAATATTCTGGTTCCTGCCCTTCAAGAAATTAAAATCCCCTCCCTCAAAAGCAGGAGTGCCACGCAGAGTTGACATTAAACTGGATTATTTGTTAAAGACACCCATCATAAATTTTGAGGGCATATAGAAATCTACCTCAGATGCCCATCTTATGCCCCCCTTCTCCAGGGGCTGAAATATACGATTCACCAAATGAGAAAAGATCAGGGCCAACATATATATAAAAAAAAAAAAAAATCAACTAAAGCCAATTGAGGATTAAAACCCTAAATATATCAATTTACAACAAATGTAAACAGATCCAGAAGTAAAGCTGTCCAAGCTGTTCCTTAATTAAAACAGTAAACAATGTGTCTTTACATCGAAAAAGAAAATAAATATAACATTAACAAATGTAATTACCATCGAAATGGGGGAATTAGAACACAGAAACATTTGCAGTGTTTTTTAGGGTTTGGAGCTTCTCCAGAAGCTGTAAGGCTGCTGCTCTCTGAGCCAGCTGATTGTGTTACTGACACATCCAGTTTTCTCTCTCTGTCTCCAGCCCCGTGATGCTGATGTTGAATAACTAATGCCAGGATGGGTATGATGCTGTGGAGGATGTTGAAGCTGGAGCAAATTAGCTCATGCTAATTTGGTTTACTGTTAGCTAACGGGCTATCTGTTGCGTACACTTAAACTAAGTCTAGCCAGTGTGAGCGGGACATAGATGGGATTTTCCTGCTTGGAGATGTAAATGCCAGTTAAAATATTCAAGTTGCCTAATTTAGCACCGGTGAGAGTTAATACATTCTGTAATAATAACAGTGTCAAATACTGATGCTGCAGTAACTCCTGTTCACTCCTGATGAAGTCCATTTACTCATTTCCATCCATTAACCAGGAAGGATTCCTTAACACAGGTGAGAGAGCAGCACATGAAAATGCACAGGCTACATCTAGAGTCTCTGACAGGCAGCTCTGGCACACATGAGCAGGAAATACAGAAGTCAGGCTTCCTCTTGCTTGAAACAGTTTAAGAGAGGAAGTAATGAAATTGCAGTCCAGTTTTTCAATACCTGACCATGCTGGTATTTGTGTTGTGTTTGTGTTTTTTGAAATTTTATACAGTCTGAAAACATTTTCAGATTTGTTGAGGAGTCATACATGGAGAAACATCTGTATGCATCTTTGAAATGTATAAATGGCAGAAAAGCCTTTCAGCAATGTTTATCACATCATGTTTCCAGATATTATGACTCAGCAGTTACATAATCCAGGTATCTGTAAAGTTTTACTTATTTTTTTTTTTATTGTAGAACTAATAGTGTCTTAACTGGCTACATCAGTTGTTCCTGTTGCTCATCCTTAGCAGATCCATGGAAAGCCTCTGATTAAATGTCCTTCAGCTTTACCAAGACAGAGAACTATACAAGCTGCTGTACAGTAGCTCCAGCTGGACTCTGAACTGGGTGTCTTCCTCATCATGTGTACGTAAGTTATACAATATTTTCGGTACATTTCTGTTTTCACTACTGAGCAGCCATTCAAACAGTGGGCTCCAAGCATCCTGGAAAGGTTTTCTAGTCATTGAACATTGAAAATGGAGAAACAAATTAAATTTCCTGGAACGTGTATTCAACAGGCTCCTTCTTTCGGGCAAACTTGTTTGGGTAGGATAGTTTTTATTTGGCAGTGCTCTGTGGCAGTTAATGTGTGCAGTAATCATATCTGCAGGTCAGAGGATGTATAATTGAATATTTTAATAGAACTTCTTCGATACTGTTGATGGGTTAGCATATGTGTACATACAGAAAAAAATGACATGCACAAGGCGCAGGCCATGAAACCATGGTGATGTGTCTGTTATCGATCACTGTGTTGATTTCACCACAAGAAATAATTTGATTTCCCATACCCAGCAAAGGTTTTATTGCATGGCCATTTTTCAGTTTTTCTTTTTTTTGCCGTTAAATAGAAAGATATTATAGTCAGTCTTTGTATTGGAACAAACCTCTATTCGTTTAGTAGGCCAGTCTTGTAGTGCAGAAAGCACTCCTAAGAAAAGGTTAGTAGCATAAAAGATGGACTAGTTGGTCAATAGTTCAATATGTGAGCTGAAAAGAACCAGACGGTGACTTCATACGGTGAATACAGTACTGCAGCTAGAATTAAACCATAGAGCTGGGAAAATCTTTGGGATGAACTGAATTGAGAGTGAAAACAAAATAAAATACAAACACATTTGTGGGAACTTCTACAGTGCTGTAGAAAATCTTAGTATATTGAGCAGCTGACGGAATCAAAAATTGTTTTTGTTCGTCTTTATTTATTCTATGTGTTCATTTCACAGTACACTTTACACAATGTAAAAACTGAATAATAATGTACTGTAGACATATTTGTGTGAATTGCAGGTTCATTGCAAATGATGTGCTGCTCCCCACTGTGCTGTTTATTTACATGTTATTAGTATTGAAACGTACACTGTGTTAACAGTCCAGGCTTGAGTGTCAGTAACCAGCTGGGAGGCCTTCCACTACATCACGCTAGAGTAACCTGCCACTCAAATATGGTAATGTGCCCCTGTCATCAGCAGCTCATCTGCACTCTCCTGCTGCTAAACCACTGGGGACTGAAATAACAGGAGTTCTGTCCATTTGCATATGTCCAATTAATAGCCAAAGATTTATTTGAGTTATGTGCTGAGAACTTTTAAAACATTATCTATGCTTATCCTTATAGGGTCACAATGCATGCTTACTTATGTATCTGTATGTTGTTTTTGAGTATCTTGAGTGACTGTTTCTGTTTCCCTTTTGAAAGAATAGAACACAATCTTTGGGGAGAAACGAAGATTTCTGTTCTCTCCTTTCAGGAAAGCTAAAATCTGACATTTGCTCACTCATAAGAAACATCTGGTTTAAGGTAAGCTATCTCATTATATTCCCGAGTGTTTATGGCTGGTTTAATGAGCAGGGCAACAGTTAGTCAGATTTTATTACAAGTGTTTCCAGATTGATAGCTGTGTGTCACCTGCCAGTTAGCTGTAACTCAAAAGGAGGCAGGCTGATGGGTTTGAAAATTGAAAATGTGAAACTGCTTTGGGATTTACCAGTAAAAAATACAAAAAGATGTGCAAAAATAACTGACTGACAGCTGAGCAGTTAGTCTTTTTGTTTTTCTGTGCCTGATATGATTTTTTTTTTTTTTTCCTGTGCCAAACTTTAAGTCTTGCGCAGGTCCTCTTAGGTGAGCAACCCTAACACTACATCACTACACTACAAAGTTCTATGGTCTGACAAAACAGAAATCAACCTCTGTGACAAAGATGGAAAGAGTAAAGTGAGAGTAATTAAAAAAGAGAGATCTTGGTTTATAGCCGTCTCTCAAACATGGCGCTGGTTCTCTTCTCATCCTTAGCAGCATGTCTTTCAAAGAATTCCGTAATTTTATGCATTTACATTAATGTCGACATTTAATTGATCACATCTGCTAATATTTTAGTATGACAGACAGTAGGCAAAAATGCATTGTGATGTTTTTAATCATATATATACTGTATATGCACTCTAAAAAATGAAATACTGATTTTTAGATTGCAAACCATTTTTATGGTGAAATTACAATAACAATATCAGGACCCAAGACTGGCTCCCTCATTTCCCCTCTGTTTCTCTCTGTTCCCTCTCTATCTTGTGTCATGTTCGTGTGTTTGTGTCCCTCTGTTTGTGTGTCTGGAGCTGGGCGCCGGGTCCCCACTCCTCTCACCTGTTCCTGGTCAAATGGTCAAGCCATTCAAGTCAATATACGGCCAAGCAGCTGGCAGTTGTGGGTTTTTACATACTTGACTATTGATGGACTTTATCCAGGGTGACGTTATTGTAAAAAGACAGAGCTGGCAGTGGCAGTGTCACAACAGACACACCTGTTTGGTGGACAGGCACTTGGCTGCTCACCATTTCATTTTCAATTGCATAGAATGTGATTTAGATAATGAACACATTAAGTTTTTTTTTTAAAGCAGGCTAAATGTGACAGCCTGGTTAAACGATCTCGAAGGGACCTTTCTTTAATATGGGGACAATATTTAAATGAAATAATTTCTAGTTCCCACAACCCAGAAACAGAAGCAGTTGAAGATGAATGAATGGATAATTTCTAGGTTTCTAAGCGGTCCTTAAAAGCTCTTTTGAATTCTAAATGCATTTACTTACATGACTGTTAAAACTTGCGTTCTTAAGGCCTTATTTACCTCTGTACATTTAATGCAACAGGGGCGGAGAGGAGGTGTGCTAAGTGTGTAACTTAACTATAATTTATCATTTCATTAATACACTTTAATTTAATTTACTTAAAACATCTCTTTACAATTCTTCGGATAAGTGGAAGATAAATGGATGGACCCCATTACAATTAATTGTGTATTCATTATTTAAATGTGTTTTTTTGGCACTGGTTAACATAAGCTGATTAAATATTTACAACAATTGCATGTTGTGTTCTCACCCATATTTTTGATTTTTGAAGTGAAAATAAGTAAATAGAACTTTTTAGGTAAGCAAAACAAAACAAAAATATTAAAATTAATCTTGCACTGTCATTGCACTGTTGCTTTTTATTTTAGGAAAAAACAAAAACAAGTTTCACACCATCATTATTTTGCCTTCAAGGGAGCTGATGATAAATTCTCTGACTCTGGTAACATAACATCGAGTAGGTGCTCGAAGCAACTGACTACATTTAAGGAAATTTAACTAAATGATGTCTACAAAACTGGATAAGCTATAAAAAGATATCAAAGCACTAGCCTGAAATTTTCTACATCATTTCGAAATGCCATCAAGGAATTCCTATGAAGGTGAACTGTGGAAATCAGATGGAACCAGCAACCTCATCCAAGTCAGTTTCTGAACCCTGCAAAGCAGCATCCAGGTAAACCACAGTCACTTTGGAAAAAGCTATTTAGTTAATGTTTATTTTGGTAGAAAAACGGAAACTAATAAAAGTAGACCATATTTGGTGATTATAATGAAACTGAAATCAGAACAGCAATCCAAAACAAACTCAAAAATACTACTGCAATATAAAATAGCGTACATAAAAATCGGTCTAATGTGTAATTTTTTCGAAGTGTAATAAGGTGAAGAGAAGATTAAGATTTATGTCTTGAGTTGCCAACAGTCACCATATTCTGGTGTTAGTAAAGACATTTTCCTAAGATGTGAATAAAGCATTTCCATCTTAAATTCTAAAGTCTTAAAACGTGAATTTTCCTATTTGAGGGCCTAATAAATTATCTTAATTTACCACTATGTATATATAACATTTGGTTTTTCATGCCAGCTGTTTAAATAGTGTAATTATATGAAACTTGAAAATGGCTGATGTGATTTGCTAAAGCACAGGGGACCTGAAGAATAAATCACTGATACCAGCTTAACACTGTGAGTAGAGTTAGCTCAGGAAGAGGACTCAGACTTACAAATGCTTTGACAAAGGCTCTAAGAGCCCTCAAGAGGCTGGTACCAGATTACCTATGATCAGCGCTTTGACATACTGTGGGACCACTGCGCCTCAAATAGGTCAAGATGAGATGAAAGATAACCCTTATTAGTCCCACACATAGTGAAGTTCACATTTTACAGCAGCAAAATACAAACATTCTACTGAGAATATAAGAAAAATAGAGATATTATAAATAAGACCAATGCAAGTTCTAAAAAGATATAAAATCTTATTAAACCAACAAACATCATAGACAGTGGAACTGCACAGGAAAGGACCACACTGCTCCAGTTTTTAAATATGCTAGCTATATTTAAAGAAAAAAAAAGAAAAAACAAACAAACAACGTCTGTCACCCTGGTCAGCTAGTCCTGACGCTGCTGTCAGAGTAACAATAATAATAATAATTAATAATAATTAAACAGATTTTCATGTTTCATGTTGTTCCCCTGAATCGCTCTGCTTGTACTCATGGACTGTACCATCATGGGGAAATACGAAAGATTACACACGGTATGGCGAAAAAAAGCAGGAAACATTAACTTCAATAATAAGTATTGTATAAAAGAAAAACAAATAGACCAAATATTTGAACAGCGATGAACACACAAGCACCTTTTAAAGCCACATGTACATATGTAGTTGTTTAAAATAAGAATGATTAGATCTGTTTTGACAGAAAATATCTTGTAAAATTTCTAAAATATAAATTTGGTACAATGCACTTCCTGAAATTATTAAAAATTACCATACTATTTCATGTCAATCATATTTATCAGATGTACCCTGGACTATAGCGGAAAGTGCCACTTCAGAGTAAAACTGTTGGCATGATGTCAAAATGTCTGTCACAAAGTCTTTTCTCTGTATGTTGCTGCTTGACATGAAAGTCAATTTAAAAATCTCCAACAGACCGTGTTTCTACAGTAGTCTACTAACTTGGGCCCAAAAATGAAGACCACATTGTTCCACAGCTGTGACACACACCCTGTGCATCTGCTGCAAAGTAGTTTGTGAGGCAAACCTGCCTCGTATCTGGAGGCACAGTCCAGTGTAAAAAAAACCCCAAAAACCCAGAAACCTCACTAACACACTTTTAGTACCTATCTTATTTTATCTTATAAAAACTTTTAGTTGTGCAGTTTTATGAAAATAAGCCATTGACAAATGTTTCAGTTGTGTAGCATTTTGGGCTCTGGATCAACCAGATTAACCTCATAAAGTTGTAAGTGCCCTTCCATTAGTAGCAGCTGACAATTTCGCCCAGCCTGCTAATGGGTGCCTGCAGCTGAACTTGCTGCCCTCAGTGAAATGCAAAGACAAAAGTAAAGGGATTTCAGCAGGACTTCAGGAAAGGCTGAGCCTAAACAGGAAACTTCAGGAAAAGATGTATAATCTCCAGTGGTGAGGCTCGCCTTCCTATCAGGTGAGGTTTGGAAATGGGGCCAAAATATATCTTTTGGTAGAGCCGGAAGGGAAGGGAGAAAAGGAAGAGGAGCAATAATAACAGAATTACTCTATAGTAATGACACAAGTGAGAGGATGGGAAAGTGCTAATGGTTCAATATTTGCATTCCAATTATCTATATTTAGGCATTTTAAGATTCAATGAGCATTTACTTTCTTAACTGTAACTGCGATGGTGTTAATTTTAATCAGGGAGAATAAGAGGGAAAAGGATTTAGACAATTTAAGTCATGGCTTCTGTTGCATTTGCACATAAAATATCTGCAATTATAACTTAATTTGGTCATATTAGTGCTTCTTATTAAGTCAGACAAAATGCAATGCCTAGATTAGGGGTAAGTCTAAGAAAGGAAATTGAAGTCATGTCCATTCAGTCCCTAATTATTGTATGTATCACATACATATAGAACAACCTTTCAGTCATTCTAATCACAATTAAATGCAGTTGAGGATGATTAATCATAGACAAGAAAGGGTATTAAAATGGTAATAAGCCTGATACTTAAAGATTTTGATGGATACCATTATTGGGTCCTCTAGGTAAAATGCCAGTTTTCAAATACTGTATCAGCCTGTTAAGATCCTCCTATCACGGGTGTCAATTAATCATCTTTAATTAATTTTTGATTAAACTGAGTCATCTCCCAACCATTTGAAAATCCTCCAAATGACTACTTAGGGATGGACTCTCCAGGGCAGCAGGTTTAAATTATCCCACTCAGACTCTGTTTCATCTTTGAACCTGAGGTCAGCACCACTGCAGAACATTAAGGTCTTTCATAGATATCCTTAAATTTGTCCTGACAAATGCTTCCCCTGAAGATGATGCATTATGAAAGATGAAAGAAAAATTGGCTAATAGAGGATCCCCTGAGCTATGCAAATGTAATATCTCCCCACAGAAAATACATAGTAAACAATAGCTATGCACATGCATGTTAGAGATACAAATCAGTTGGCTGAATGTTAATGTTGCATTATTAGAAAGCAAAACAAATGAAGCATAGCATTTAAATAGTATTTGAAATGGTACAGCTCCTGCCAAGCTTCATTTGCGGATCAACAGATGCCCCTGGCTGGGGTATGTATGGAGGATAGATACCTAAACATTACCTATCAAAAATATTTACCATTAATTCACAGCAGCACTCCACTGACAGTGCAGAATCCTGCATTTACCTGACTTATGCTGTAAAACCTCATTGGCACTTAGTCTGCAGTCTTGAGGAGCTTTCGCTTCTATATACCATATGGCTTACTACCTAGAGACGAAAGTGCTGACATATTCCAAAAAGGAGTTGGAACAATGCAACAAAAGCCCTGACCTATCGAGGCCTGGACTCCTCTAGATGTACCCAGGTATCTGACATCATCTGTCAGCAGCAGATCTTTTAAATCCTGGAGCTTGCGAGTTGGAACTGCCATGGATTGGACTTGAACTGGTTATTATTCCTCAAAAAATTCCTGAAACCGATTTTACCGTGTGGCAGGAAGCATTGTCTTGCTGAAAGAGCCCACTACCGTAAAGCAATACTGTTTCCAGCCACATGAATTCCAAAACTCAATATTTCCCAGCAGAATATTGACCAAAGCTTCACCAGCTTGCCTTCTTCCCATCGCACACGTTGGTGCCATGTTTTCCCAGTCCCTGTTAGTTAGAGGTGTGCTTACAGAGAGGGGCCCACATGATTTAACAGAGAAAACGTGATTCATTGGACCAGACTACCTTCTTTTATTGCTCCATTGCCCAGTTTTGATGTTGGAGTTGTAGCAGCATTAACCTTTTTTAGCAGCATGAACTACAGTAGCTCCCCTGTTGGATTGAAGCACACAGGCGTTTGCTCCCCACAGCCATTAAAAAGCCTTGGATGCCCATGACCCTGTCACTTGTTCACCTTAGCCTGCTTTTTGTATGCGCTCACCATTTCTGGACTCTCACAAACAACAAATTTCAGAAAGGGTATCAGTCAGATTTAAACATGTGCTTTTAATATCTAACACATTAAAAGGTGCACGTGTACTATTCTCGTGAACTATTCTCACTATACATTCCAAAAGCACAACAAAATGGCAGACTCACTACTGTAGTGCAATATTTTAATATCTGGTCTGTGTACAACACCTACTATTTGGTATTTATTATGGGTATGGGTGGAATCATATTTCAAATCAAGAGACTCACTTAATTTAAACCGAAGCGTTTGCTTCAGAATGCATCGCTGTCTTTAATACATCTGCCCCCACCAAAGCTTTGCTCTGAGCACCAGCATCGATAATATCTGGCTGCATCATGTTCTACTCCACTGTCTTTATGCATAAGGGCAATTTTTTTTATTGCACTGGATCATGTCTCTGAAGCATGAAAATCAATTTCACATTTATGTTACCGCCTGTAATTATTCACCGTTAAAATTGTTTCCTAATTATACATGTGTAACGTGTGAAATTGTATCAACTTTGGCATGCTAGGTGTTTATCATTCTAATTAGCAAACTTCTGTAACTGCTTACTGCAGGTCTCAAATAAATTTTTCTTGGCACAAACGTTAAAATTTTACAGGGCTAACTTAATGTACTCTGTTACTTTTAACCACTGCCGGATTATAATTTAGCATTTATCGATACATTTGAAATGTAATGGGCTTGCAATGAGGCACAATATTAACAGTGTTGTTGCCAGCTCTGCTTTGCTACATAGAATTTCTAGGCTTTTAAAAAATCTGATTTCTTTTCATTTTTAAAAAGTACATTTTTACATATCTGCGACAGTTGGCTGTGATATATATAAATATATATATAACTATAATTTTCTGACCCATATCTAACATTATATACAGGTGTATCTATATCATTACTTAAAGTTTTATTTGATGCTATTGGTATAATAAAAATGCCACTATGAACAGGTCTATGTGTGAAAAACATCAAATCTCTAGATCACATCATGAATCCCTTTCCCGGCATCCTTTTCCATTTTTCTGGGATATGGCTGAGTTTACATCGTAACCGAGGTCACCTATGCTCCTCACAGAGTAAAAAAAGCTGTAAATAAAAATGTGTGAACAAGCAAACACATGATAACTCTTTTGTTATCTTTTTAGATGTGCTCTATAGACTTCACCAAAGGCTGCATGCCTGCAGACTGTATAATGGGTATCGCCCACCATTCATATCCATATAGATAATGACAACAGAAACCCCAACTCCAAAAAATACGCACAATAAAAGAATAAACATATTCACATCAAAGGAGGTGGCAATAGTGAGTAATTTATGTGCATATAGCAGCCAGCATGATGTCTAGGTTCCTGTTATCAGATATCATAATGCTTTAGGTTTGTCGATTTCTTATTGTGTAGTCCATCCATCCATCTTCATCTGCTTATCCAGGTTTGGGTCGTGCTCATTGTCTCGTTTTAACCAATAATATTACGCAATGTATATACACAACTTTTCTGTGGATTACAGTACAGGGCAGATAATTGCAGGGCCCTTCTACAGAGTGGGTTTATTTACATGCGACTACTGTTTAAATTTGTGTTATGTTAACATTCCAGGTTGGGTGACAACATCCAGCTGGAAGGCCTCACACAACAGTAACCCGCCACTCAACATGCAAATAGTGCCAGTGTAATCTGCAGCTCATTCTCACTCTCCTGTTGCTAATACAGCAAAGCTGCAACACTGGAGGCTGGAATCACAGCTCCATAGCTCTGTCCATCTGGAATCTCAGATTCCAATTAATTAACTGAAGTGTGTTTTAATGTGTGCTAAGATTTCTATTAAGCTTGTAAAATAAAGAGGTTTTCTATTTGAGGTTTTCATGTAGTCTTGAATAAAAACCTATTTGTCTCATTAAATTGTGTCTATGATGTTAATCACTTTGAGAATCACTGAAAGATAGATCTACATTTTTAAATAAATGTTTTATTTAAGTTTTACAGATACTGCAAATACAAGCACAGATACAATCATTGTGACTTATGAAATCTTTCACATCATTCCATAATTTATTCCAAAGGCTAAACAGTTGATTGTGCTTCAAAACATCAAGCTCATATGAAGTCAAGTGAGCACGTATAAAAGCTAAATAATTATTTGCTGGCAGCTTGAAAAGCCAGCCATCATAGAAAGTGGGTAGGTTCAGTCAATCATACAAAGGGAAGTAACAGCAGACAAATGCATGCTGTCGCCCTGTGTTTCACTCTGTGAAGAGAAGAGAGAGTACCAGGTTTTGCACACACTCTGAATATATTATTGGTTTTCGAAAGTATCAAAACATCTTGGATGCTCAACTTTACTGTGTGAAAAGGTATGGGCAGGAGGAGCAGTGGCCTTTAGATACTTTTCAAAGACTTGACAAACATGCTTTCTGCTCATGCTGGAATTGTAGTGAATTGGCATCACTATATAATTTCTTGTCATATCTGTTTTTGATGCAAATGGATCCGTTTTCTCAGATGTTTGGGATTGCTATCATTATAGCTGTGATGACAAAAGACAGACCCCAAAATCTTGCCTCTCTGAGTGTGTCTGAATGTGTTTGTACACTAGATACTTGCATGCTCCATTGTCTTGACTTAAGTGTTTGCCCACAATCACCTTGTCAGAAGTTGCTGAAGTTGTTGAACCCCTCTTTTGTGTACTATCCACCTACACCATATGGACTGTGGAAGGATGGCACAAAGCCAGGGCAACAACGCTGTTCAGTTTGTCCCCAGCTCTCATCTCTGTTAGGATAAACTGCTGTCAGCTGCTGAAAAGGTTCACTCAAAGATATGTACTGCACTTGTGAAGGACTCCAGAATGCTGTTCTCATCTTTGAGAAGGTGTTTTAGTATTTGGAAAGCAACAGTCACAAAGGTCAATAGAACTATGACAGAATGCCCTCACAATACTCATCTCATCTCTGCTGCCTCTGACCATACTCAAGCTGCCATAAATTCAATAGAACAGCCGGCCTTCGAAGTCAAAGTTGCACAATTATTTTTTTCAAAAAAAAAAAAAAAGATGAAATACGATACATACTTAACCAGATACAATATACTGCAGTAAGCCAAAAAATGCTGAGAAGCTACAATTATGCGTAATTGCCCAGTTTTCCTTGAGGCATGGTAATCACATTGATTTGAAGAGGGTCTTGAGTTTTGGTCTCTGTCACTGTTAACTGCCCCCTGGTGTGAACAATTACACCAGTGTAAAGGGGAGAAAATTAATCACCACTGGAGCTTCCTCCAGAGGTTAAACTGTTGAAGTTATTTTGTGAAGTTTGAAGCAGGGTGTTTATGCAGGCCTAGACCAGTTTGATGTCTCTCTGTGGGAGGCAGAGAGGATTATTCAGCACAGCTGAACTGGGCCCGATGGGAGACTAATCACACACTGACTAAAATAATACGATGCGAGCACATTCATGGAGGCAGCAAGGCCCATTAAATAATAACAGGGGACACCTTCATTAGCGTGTGACTGTTTGTCACTCAGGTGTTACCTCCCTGTTATGAAAAGGGGAGCATGTCATGAATTTAGGATTCTGAAGCCTGCTTGGTTAATCAAAGACATTATGAAAGTCTTTTGAAATTTCACAAAAGCTTTTCTAGAGAAGAGGACATATGATTAAAAGGGGAAACTGCTAAAACCAAGCTTGTCAATTGGACTTCAACAAAGTTTGGGGCAACATAGCACAAGTCTAAACCAGAGATTTCAAAGTTTAAAAAAAAAAAAAAAAATGTTTTCATATTGGATAGCAGTGTATATGTGCTATCGAAAGAGTCAATAATGAATGCTGAATCCTCTTCAGTTTTATTATGTTCAAATATCACAACACTCCAATGACTGACAGTAACATACTTACCTCACTCACAGACACACAATTGTTGTGAAGTAGTTTAGGTGTTGCTTTATCAATATAAATTTTTTGTCACAGTCCTCAATCACAATACTACATTTCACCTAGGATATTATAAACTAACCTAATCATGGGGTGAATTGTAACATGCTGTGTCTGGGACGAAACTGTGCATTTACTATTTGTGTGTTACTATTTGTGTGTTACTATTGTTGTGTTACAACATTCCCTCTGTAAAATTGTATCAGTTGGATGAATATTTATTAATAACAAAAAAAGTAACCCTCAAACAATTTCATCAAAATTTTAACCAATTTTAAAGATTGAATTTATTGCAGGGTTGCTTTATGAAGATGGATAAGTTTTAACACAGTGTATGTAACAAATTGGCAACATAATTGATTTATTATTATTGCTGTTTTTTTCCCCCCACAACTATATAATGGAATATAGGGGGTGCAGTTTCTGGCTGTACTGTAATACTGCATTGATTGAAAATTTATTAAAATTGTTACTGAATTGAATTATGTTTTTCTTCTTTGGTTTGGCCAAACCTGGGTGTAGATAAAACATTTGGTGTAGTGCTGTATGATGTCTTGAACACAGTTGTTCATCTGACTTTGTACTGGCATGTAATGGCAGCTGCAGTGTTTTCAGTCAGTCTAAGAGCATGTGAAATGAGAATGAATGGACTCCTTGGAGCCCTTGGGGCCAACACACAACAGTCACTGCACCTTACAGCAGCAGATGGCCCATGGATATGGTGATGCATTCACAAACCACTTCGGTGTGACTACTGATGGCAGTTTTTCTGCTGAGAAAATGGAACCTATTGCCCCTATGCATTTTGGTGCATGTGTTTTCATTAAACGAATGAACGGGTCACAAAACACTTCCTGAATATTAGTTCATACTGCAACTGAATGACAAACGAAAGTGCTCAAAGCCAATGTAAAACTGTGAATTATTTCAGGGTGGAGGTTATGTTAAGGGAACAAAACCACAACGACACCTGAGGACGAAGAGAAAGACAAAGTTTGGATTGTTGGAAATGGTGTGCTGAAATGGATGGGAAAATAGTAATGTAGCCAAATTGAGCCACTTTTCAAGGTTGAAATAATGATCTTGATCTTTTAGTAAAAAAAAAAAAACAAAACCCAAAAAAAACCCCAAATGATCCCTGACTACTGCTGTAGTTTCTTCCCTGAGCAAATGGAGCTGATGGCATAGCTAAAGATAACATGTCCTCCAGTCTCCCTCTGCTAAATCCCCTCATCAATGTTTCACACACCAGGTTGTTAGGGAGGGATCCAGGTCAAAGCCTTGTTAGATCTCAATCTCAGTCAATTTACACAGGATGACAGCTCAGAATGATACAATCAACAACCTCCTGGCACGGCGGCGTGGATTGCTAATTAATTAACTTAGCTAAGGCCCGACAAAGGCGAGCTTGTTTGTCGCCATTGTTTCATCAGTATTTAATAAATGACTCAGGAGAGAGAACAATAAGGTGCCGGCTGTAACCACACAAACTCGGGGAGCTACTGAAAATGTAAATGACTATGACAAAGTGCAGCTGGAGTTTTCAAAAATGCAATCTTTGAAGTATTTGCATCAGCTTTCACCTCGTATCTGCTGAATTGAAGACAAAGGGTCTGTGCTTCCCAGTGTGGCATTGTGTCATAGATCCACATTAGTAGTCGGATGGATGGAGGTGGTGTAGAATCCTTGCTGTCTCCTGGTCTGACACAGAGATAATCTTCCTGCCTTTGCAATTCAGAAATTGCAAAGAGTCACAATTCTTCTTCTTGGTTTCCAATAAGAAGAGCAAATTTACTTGATTTGCATTTACTCAATACCATTCATTTGAACAGTTCTTGGTGTATCTCAGAATATGTACCTTTTCACGGTTTAACAATTATTCCCTGTGTTTGGGGAGGGCTACACATGTGGAGAGATTGAACCAGGAAATCAGCTTACAAGTAATTAGTTTGCCCATTTGGTTGCTGACAGTTGAACTGTTTAAATTAAAATATTACAGATTGAGGAGTCTTGCATTTCCAGCCATTGAACACCAGCCTCCTGATTTCCAGCCCCTCCCAAGGAAACAAGTCCTCATACTGGTATCGTCCTAACTATCTATGTCACCCATTTAGCGAGGGATGAAATTCCATCTCCTCTGCACATTTTTCTCCAAAGAAAACAACCTCTCTGTGACGGAGATGTCAGACTTCCTGATTATCTGTGTAACAGTGCTTTGTCTGCAAGCCAAGGCCAATATTGTGAGTAATAAGGGGAAAAAAAGGCCTTTGAACAATGTCAGCTTGTTTCCGCAGGTGTCCACATTTTTTTTTCCTTTGAAAGACTCATTAAATTTATGCAAATGACATTGTCATTCCTTGAAACATGCAAATTCAGTCCTTGCACTAGGTTGTGGGATGAGTGCTCTGCAGGAAGTAAAAATTTCCTCATAGCATAAATTGTGGGAGAACTTTGGGTCCTGTCAAGGTCCATAAATATTGTGTTTTAAATTTATTTCCTTTCTTTCCTAACATCATTGGCAGTTGTTTCGCTGGTATACCTGGCAGAGAGAGAGAGAGAGAGAGAGGAAAATAAAAGAGAGCAGCTTGTAGCTTTGTATCTTTCACAGATGTATGGGTGTGCAAACCAGCAGTTCTCATGTTAATCAATCCAAGGCCTGCTATTTCAAAATAGGTCACTTGCTGCACGCAAATGACCAGGTTTTTCTGTGTAAATATTTTGCAAAGAAATTCCACAAAGTTGAGACTAGAATTGAAGCGAACAAAGTGAATCTGTCACTCCAGAACCAAAACAGAAAAAGGACAATGTGCTTTTTTTTCCTCCCTGGTAGCTATTGCTAGCTGGCAGACAGCAAACAACCTGAGTAACTGCGGAAGTATGACCAAAGAAAAATAGTGGGATTGTCAGAGACTACAAATAGGTGAAGAAGGAGAATGACCATAAAAGCAGACATTGTCTAGTTGGACCACAGAGAGGGCCTTTATAGAGACTGACAGAGCCACTTAGTTCTTTATATGTTTCTTTTTTTCTTGTTGGTGGTGTTTTTTTAGTTTTTGGTTATACTGGCCAACTGACATTGGGCCAGTATATCTGTGCCCTATCAGTATACCCTGTGGCCAGAGTGACAATAGAGAGCTCCAAATTGACATTCTGTTGTCCTGATTTCTTTCAGAGTTATCTTAGTGCATCCTGATTAATACAAATATGTGTTTTACTCTGCTTTTATCATGGCAATGAGATCGTAGTTTTTATTGTGGTAGAAGTTTTTCTCACTTATGTAGCTGAGCTAATATTTTGTTCATATTATTTTTTATTTTGGTGAACATTCTCAAAACCTTGCTGTTATTTTTTGTGTAGTACACTTTATTCAATGTCTGCATAGTTCCAATTCACCTGTTGTAGCAGGGGGGAGCTTAATTAGCGACACACAAAGCGTGCATGAGTGACGTACGCACAGCTTCCCGGCTAAACTTTGGCTGCAGTTCTGAAGGTAAGACGTGTTTTGGTGCTCTTCCTAAAGTTAGTAATATAGCTTTGTTGACATATTTTAGAATCGTTGTCGATGTATTTGGTCCGTAGGACGGCCGTTTTTGTGTTAAATCCGTCGGAGATTTTGTCTCATTTGCTGCAGGAGACTGACGGAGCCCATAGCTGCGTGTGTGTGCTAACTGCCTCCTGTGCTACTTTTGATATTGTTATGTGCAGTAATCACAAGTGTGCACACAAGTTCTGTGTCACCTGGACTGCATTCATATTGAAGTAGTAGCTTAGTAAAAGGGAATCATGCTTTTACTCTGAAGAAATACATACAGTTGTTTAAGTGCATACGTTTTACTTGCTCCTGTTTTAATTGTTTTTAATATTTTTAGTAATGTAATTATTTCTGAAACTACTTTGGAAGCTGTTGTGATGGACACTGACAGAGCCTATAGCTGTGTATGTGTGTATTGCCTCTGTGCTACTTCCTATAGAATAAACTGTAGATCCTGACAAGCTAGTGTCCTTCAGCCTGTGTCAATGGACTTACAGCTGTTACACTTACAATGTAAGAAATAATACCTTAAACTGAAATGTGCACTGTGGAGGATTTGGATGGTTGCTGCAGTGGTCGTAAACAGTGCCGCTTTCAAACTTTCCCACCATCCACCACTTCTTTCTTAGCCTGTTGACCTTTGCTTAGCGGTTTGTCCTTTCATTCCTTCTTTTCCTGTAAGTGCAGTTTTTGTTCCCATCCCATCTGTGCCTTCCATGATCCCATCCTCGCCTCCAGTGTTGACCACACATAATGTATTTACAACTAGATTGTTGATGCCCCCAGTGAAGCTCCACTGTGGCACCCACTGAATAGCACGTGAGAACATTTGCATCCTGCCAACCAACTACTCTTCATCTCACTGGTCCAGATCTGGAGGGTCTAGCACCAGCGTCTTCAGGCTTTGGTTCTGGCTGGGGTGGATACCAGGCAGTTTCCCCAAGTTGAGCTCTAAAAATAGGATTAGGCATGCTCACTGGCTTCTTAGTAAACAGCGCAATTGGCTCACACTTATCTCTGATGAGCAGTCATGAACTGATGGTAGAGGAATGAGGAACAAAATTAGCCTTTAGAAAGCACTTCAAATAGTACATAGTCTCATGTAGCTCAGCTGATTTACAGCACAACCTTCATTCGTCTTATTTTTGTCAGGAATGGAGGTCACAGCTGTTCCATGCCATGTCCGCTGCCTGCTGGGCTGTGTACTTGTAGCTTTTGAGTAATATAAATTTTTAATGAGCTTCATAGTTTTTTGTCAAAAAGAAACATGCCGCTAACTTATAAGCCCTAACTACGAAGAGCTACAAACTTTGATTGGCCAGTGGGGCACCTGAGGTTATGCAGATACAGACATACCATTAAAAATGACATTTTTTTCATGGGTACTAAAAAAAAGCTGACATTTTCTTACAAGTACAGCCCAGCACTTGATTTCATAACATCACAGATTTTTTTTTTTTTTTTTCACACATCTACATCTAATAGTCAATATCTAATAGTGATGGGAATTGAATGATAGGACATTATTAATCATTTGCAGTGCATGGATCTAAACGCTTTATGAATCCTAAAAACAACTTGTGCTTGATTTGGCAGATAACATACATTTCTGGGAAGTTCAATGTATGAATATATGCCAAAATTACTTTGTTTCTATGCTGAAATGATTTGAATTCAGTTTTTATTCTGTTTATACATATTTCTAATTCCAGATAATTTTTGATCATTCATAGCCTGCTATGTTCTGGCAAATCGCACATGTAGTGTTATTATATATTAAAACAAAAAATAGACATTGTGTTTTTGCTGTTCCAATCAGTAGTGAGCCATTTGTCCCTGTGCTGCAGTATTGAGCTACAGCCTCATTTCATTCTATGTGACCTTCATCTCACACCCCTATCAAATTATCTCAATTAAATACAACTCATGCAAAAAAAAATCACAGGGAGCTGTATGCTCCTAGGTGTGATCTGTGACCTAACAGATGTTAATATCATTCTCTGTGCTATTTCCTTAGAAAGCTGTGAATAAATTACAGTGATTCTCAAGGTCAGGTGGAGAACAGCTCGCCATTGAAATTCTCTGGAGTCTTGATCCATCACCTTGGGGAAATCCTTGAAAAATAATCTGGGGATCTGCGGCTTGGCTACCATGAGAGACAGTTACACTAAATCCAAACTAATGGTCTACTATGGCAAGAAATCCTTTGTTGCCACATTACTATTTTGTTCCTAGATAAGAAATTCAAATTTGACTCATCTGTCCAATTTGCAAGGCACATCAGATGCATTTTCTCTGTTGTCTTGGTTTTCAAAAATACATTAATTGTATAGTATTTCATTGTGTTGCCTCCCTGTTGTCCATTGTTTTCCAGTCCTCAACCTTTGGAGAATGTGAATTTTCAAACTTTATCAAAAGTCATCCAAATGTCTTGTGTTATAATCCCAGTGCTTGTACACCCCACATCCATCACTTTATGGACTGGATGTTATTAATTAATGTGCTGATTCATTCATTAAGAACTGACTCTGAGAGTAACCAAGCCAACAATTCCTTTTCCTACTAAATATGTTTGCCAAAGCATAATTAACATTATTTCTGTGAGGTGGTGTTGGGACAAAAGCGGTGAACTGTGTGACCGACCTACAGTCTCATCTGTAGAACCATGTTGCTGGTTTGGCTAAAAACAGGAATTAATTTAGTTGCTAATGTGGTGGTGGCCTAATAGGGTTTTGATACTTAACCTAGTTGGTCTGCTTTAGCCAGGCCATCATGACATTCAATTCTACCGTAGCCCTGACAGCTGCTGTGCTCCAGCTGGATAGAGGAGCTGACCACAGCCAACCCATTTTCCTCTCTTTCCATAGTGGCTACACTGAACTGCAGATTAGACAGTACTTATTCACTCAGTGTTCAGCTCTTTGTAGTCCAGTGGCTTCTACCTGAATCTCTGTGGTTTAATATCCACCCCTGTGTTCCAATTTGCACTGGATTAAGCCGTATTTCACTTCTGACCTATCCCTTCAAACCATAGCAGAGTTGTTGTTCTTGCTTACACAAGGCTGCTTCATACTAAAAGCTTTGGCACGCTGAAACAGGATGTTTTTGTTAAAAAGGTGTTGGCAATGCAACGGTTTTGTTACCGAGCTATCAGACCCCCAGTAGTGATACAGCTAACATACTTTCTATTGCTCAGATGACAAACTCCCCTTCATATGCAACACAGGACAACTTGTTCATCTGCATTGCAGCTTAAATAAATTTACTATTATTATTAATTGTAGTCATAAACGATGAAACTTGCTATACATGACAGCAAAACAAGTTAGTTGAGAGTCTCTGATTGCATATTACATTAAATGTCAAGGTTATATCTCAGAGTTAAGCCACTGGTGCAGTAGGTGGTATAGCCATTTTAAGAGATACAGGAGTGAGTGTTCAGCTCTTTCAGCTCCATTTATACAGCCTGGCATTCAGAAATCCTTCTTTGCATATGATGACATTTATGATATGGCCTAAAGGGAGACTGAATGTGGAATAAGTAAAGTTATTGTACAGTTTCTCATGAGAACTATGTGTTAAGCCCCAACTGAAAAGTAATGAAAATATTCCTCCCAACATTTTTATGGTGAATGTAGCACTTTGTGTGAAACTGGGGGCTAAATCAATACAGCCTCTCCCAAGATTTCTTCCATTCAAGATAACCTTATCCCAGCAGAGAGGGCACCTCTACCAAGAGGACTTGATGTGAATGACAAGGAGCTACAGCCTCTCCAAAGACGCTCAAGTCTTTTTGTAATCATTGCTGCCAGATAAAAATAATGTGTAAAAACACTCCTTGTCAGCCATTTCTATGGCAAGATTTTGTCCTATGGTTATTTAAGCAAGGCCATTAGATGTGGAGCTTTATTCATTACTATATACTATACAAATACTATATTCCTTGCTAAATGACAAATCACAGAGAAGCAGTTGTGCAGTTTAGACTTCAAGTAATGATAAAACAGGAAAATATTTCAGGTGTGATTGATGGCACAGTCACTTTCAAATGAGCTGATGTTTCCCTCTGCTCATGGCTGTGACTTAATGACACGATCAACAGTATCACAGCTTTGGGCGTTTGTTGTCAGATGTCTGAGGTTTCTTTTTGTGTCTGCACTTTGTTTGTTTTCTGCTTGTTTCTGTTTTGAACCCTCAGTACCCCTCGTCAATGCTAACGTTACCTTTGGTCTGACGTGAGCTGTGCATGTGTGGACTTTTTTTTTTTTTTAAACCTGCCAGCAATGTGCTTCACAGGGAGTGTGTAATGCATGAGAGGGTCATGCTATCTCTTTCAGTCTCCCCTGTGCCGACTGTTCAAACAGCCCTGCTAAAAGATCAGCAGTGAGATGCTTCACTGGTAACCGGGTAAAGTCTGGTCTATTTGAACTTTCTTAAATACCTCATTTTCACTATCCAAAATGAGAAAAGTCAAAGTCAATGTAAATGTGTTTAAATGACAGTATGAGCATTAATACGATTTTTTATTTTTTTTTCCTCCCTATTGCTGTCACCAGTGAGAGCCTGTCTCTTACTACGGTGTAATTACAAGAATGTCTGAGGTGTGTACTTGTCTTTATGATGTCAACCCATTCAAACATGGCCTAATGTCTCATCAAGCTGAAGCCCCATCATATAGAAAGGTTGATGGTTTTCACTTAGGGGTGTGATCATCAGTAACCAATCCCTGAATGTGGCTCTTATCAGCACTGCCACCACCTTCTATTGCCAAGGGAAAATTTCAGCACTCACCGTGAGTTGATGACCCTGTAATAGCTGTGGCAACAAAGTCTTCATTATGGTTATTGTCAAGCTCTGATGAGGAGGGCTGACATTTCTTTCTCCGACTATGACTTTCACAATGTAGAGGTCAATGCCTGACACATCCCCAAGGAGGGATTCAGGAGGAAAAACACTTGCACAGAAATGTCTGCTTCACCTCCCCTCACATACAACTTAATTAGATATCCAACAAAGAAAGGCTCAGAGAAATAAATCTATTATCAGTCATATTCTATCAATAATTAAATCAATATCCAGCCAGAGAATGCTTATTTTTACCTTTGGTCCCAAAGCACAAAGTGGATTTTTGTACAGTTTCCTTTTGGGGGTTGCTGGGTTGTGTAATATCTTTTTCTCTATAACGACCTGATGGATTTGCAATGTAGTGCTTCTCAATGTCCTGGACCTGCAGGATGTTCTTTTGCACCAGTGTAGTTAACCAGACCATTGACTTGTGTGGTCATTTAACAACACATTCTGATGGTGGAATAACATTGCCACGCTATCACGGAGTCTCTTGAAGTCAGCGTCTGTTTATTCAAGCTGTGCACAGGATTTGACACAACAAAGTTATGCTAGAGGAGTGCCCTGAACAGAGAGGAGGAACAGGTTTTATACCCAAGATAGCAGGTCCTTTCACATCATATTTCAGGACATAGATGGTTCCCAGGGACACAGGTCCTCCTTACATCAACATAGTCCTAATGATGTACAAGACCTGTGAACAGTGTCACCATGTTATTCGCTTATCTATGGAAAAAGATGTCTTTGTTCCCAGAGATAAACTCCTGCACTTAACTCTTTCTTCAGGAACAAATTCCCACACCCCAGCTCAGAGCAAACACATTAGGTCATTACAGCATGGGAATACGTTCCAGATATATGAGGATACATTTTTCTATAATTTCCCCCATTTATGAAATTTTATTTATTTAAATGTATAAAGCATATAAGAGCACCACACCTCTGTATCTGTGTGTGTCTGTTCCTCTCTCTCACTCTCTGTGTAGACATTCACATTTATTTACTCATAAGGACTTTATACCTTTCTGGATTGTCGTGGTCCACAACATCCCCTGTTCCCTTGCATAGTCATGAATGAAACAGCCATGATTATTGTTTTTAAATAAAAACATTAGTTTCCTTTCCGTGTCTTCGGTGCTATATTTCATGATTTACAGTTATAATTACATGCTTTAGAGATCACCTTATAATAAAAAAAATTACTGTGGGCCATAATGAACTGCTTGCACAGATGTCATATGGCTCATTCGTTGCAATGAGTCTCATAAATGTGAATATAAACTATGTAGAATTTAAATGACTTACTAAGAGAAAACAATACATTTTGGCAGATAACGCTGATAGTAAACAAGGCTTGAAATAAGTAAAACCGCACCAGCCCCTTTATTGCTCTAGGATTGGTGCATTCTGATGTGCTGAATTATACTAAAATAAGTCTGAAAGTAGGGTCATAAAGCTACAACAAATTTTATGTTTAGATAAAAATCCCCAATTCTTCATCCCTTTATGAACTACATCGTGTTGCTTCTCCTGGAAATGTATTTGTATGTGGGTTACGGTTCCTGGCCTGGGGCCTCCGTGTGTGGAGTTTGCTTGTTCTCTCAATGCTTGTGTGGGTTTCCTCCCACCGGCCAAAGACATGCATATTTAGGTTGCTTGGTGACTTTCAATTGCCCGTAGAGCTGAATGTCAGTGGTTGTTCTTCTTTGTCTGTCTTTATGTGCTGGCCCTGAGATGGACTGGCGACCTGTCCAGGGTGTACCCCACCCCCTCAACTAGAACGTTTACTGGGATTGGCTCCGTCACCTCTTGTGACCCTTCTGGATAAGCGGTAGAAAATGAGAGCGGAAGATGTTTGATAGATGCTGATGGATGAAAGATGCTTGCCCCTGGGGGGATCTGTTGGGTCTCTTTAAATCATTTTAATGATTTTAAAGAGTTCGGTCTAGACCTGCTCTATATGTAAAGTGCCTTGATGCATGTTGATGAATCATATAAGTAGATTATTACTAAAATCTAAATACTATACACACAGTGTATAGTATATATATAGTATACATATATACAGTTTAAAATTAAACAAACCAAAAAAAAAAAACATTAATTAGTCCATAATATTTCAATTAAGTCTCAAATCTAGATGGTTAGATGAGATGGTACAATTGATAAAATTATAAAACAATGCTTCCATAGTGGCAGAGACATAAAGACAAAATTCCTAAGATTATAGTTGTTTTCCCCTTAATAACATGAACAAAGCAATAGTCAACATGAAGATGGACAATACACAAAACAGATTCAGGAAGGGGCTTGTGAGATATTAAGTTGGACTTTGAGGCTTCTGAAATGTCTCAGTCTCTCATTCCACCAAAAGCAGCGCCTGAGCCAATGAGATAAAGGCCTCTACGTTAGTAAGAGCCAATCAGTAATACTCTGAAGATACCCAGGCCAATTAATCTCTTTGGTGACATGAGCTTTGGAGAAATGGCCTGGTTAACTTCTGGTGGCATGCTGAGTTTGGATCGAAACCCCACTGCTTTTCTTTCATCTCGCAGCAGACAAAACCATGACGTTCCCTGCAGCAGAGAGAACTTTTGAGATTGTGTCTCTGTTTGAAACCGTACCTGCTCTTTCAAGCATTGAAAAGACAAGCTCAAACCTCGGATCACTTCAACAGTCTTTTGAAGAATTTGCTGCCAGAATAATTTATGCAATGGGAGTAAGCAGATACTTATGGCATTTTTCACCCATTTTTTTTTCCCCTGCAGTGACATACTTTACCAACTGGCAGACCAACAGGTCTGTTCTCAACCCCCTGTAGAGCAAACCTAAGGAGAGAGTAGGATGTTTTACATCCTCTTCCAGGTCTGAATGTCACACTCTTTCTTCGATCTCTTTTGAGGCTGACAGGAGAGACTTTTAGTAGGAGAACAAGTAGCCTTATTACCTACTTTATTCCAGCAGACAGTGACCGAATCTTTTCTGATTGGTGTTAAATGATCTGGATAAAACAACCAAGGTTAAAAGAAAATAAATATATCTGAGCGCTAACCCATTGTTCAACATTATCCCCTCTCTGCAGAATAACAGCAGCACCTTCTTTTTGGAAAAATAGCGTGATTTGATTGAAATGCAATTTCATTTAGAGAATGGAGACAATCACACACTTGAACTTGAAAGCGCCCATTGAGTACATCTCCTTTTTGTGACAGCTGTGGCTCCAGCCTATATTGCAGCAGAGATTAATGCTATGAACATCCGGTAATGCAGACGCTGTTGTTCAATGTGTTCTCAGTCACAACAGAAGGGTGGAGGAGGAATAATAAATCATTAAGACTTGGTTCGATACAAGACTACAGGTCTTTTTGTATGAAGAATGACTTTCACATAGAATACTAATTCAGAGAGCTTTCTATGAATGACTACTGCTTAGAGAAAATCTGTGCACTTTCTGTTTGGTTTCAAAAGTTCACTTGCTGCTTTTATGCATATTGCTGGATTGCTTCTGAAAAAGGAAAAGAAAACTCGGCTACGCCTGAGATACATGCGATCTCAATTAGTGTATAGAAAATGATTACCTTAAATGAATTAATTCAAAACTTCAACAAATAATCAGGAATGTCCAAGAATTTTCAATGTCATTCCTCCAGAGCATAAAAGGAACCTATTATACAATTATTATTTTACTATACAATTATTCAGACTAGTTTTAAGGTGTCAGACTGTTGCCACTTGGCTGGCATCCAGCCTGAAGTTGGACTTATAATTTTGCAACACAGAGACAACGTAAGCCATTAAATAAATGAATGCAGGTATTTGTTGCCAGTGAATCAAGTCATTAGCTATGTGGCTAACTGATAGTAAAATAGTTAGAGGCTAGAAATTTAGAAAATTGCAGCTATTGATTCGTAAATATGATGCAGAACTTGGAAAAATCCAAATCTTGCTGTGTGAAATGGAATGCAAGAGGAAAGTGCAATTTATTCACTTTCCTCTTTAAATTCTGTGCTTTTGCATAGTTTTGCTCTGACCTTGTTCTAGAGACAGTACTACCATCTATTGTGTGATTTGTAAAAGTTTTCCATTGATCAAAATCCCATAGTGTAAAAATGAACAATGTAAGAACTAATAATTAACCATGTTTTAGCTGGAGGCATCTTTTCAATAGTTTTTAGAACTCTCGGAGCTAAGAAGATAATGTTTTGGGTTTTTTTTTTTTTTTTTTTTGGTTTGTTTTTATCACAACACTCTCTGACTATGGGGTCTGTGAGGCTGTGTACAGGTCTTACAGTAGATTAACAGCCTTACATCTCAAGAAATTGGGCTTTTAAGGAGCACCCCTTTTCTCATGCGCGCACACACACACACACACACACACACACACACACACACACACACACACACACAAGTCAAGGTAAGAAATGAAAAGGCCTGAACTAATATTGCCTATTTCCTACCAGAGGCTTCTTCGTGGAGCTGCGTAACAGGCAGTTTGCAGATTGACACAAATAAGGACTATATGATGAAACATGCCAGACTACTGCGGGGAAGTCCTAGAATAAAAATGTAGCCCTGGAAATGAGTGCAATCCACTTTAATCTGTATAACGCTTATTTATATATCATAAATTAATAACTCTTGGTCATCTTGGTTCAGAGGCTTTTGATGAAAAGACCACCAAATCTTAAGTATTTCAAATCCCAAATACATGCAGAAATGCATTCAGACCACTGTTTTCAATGGTATTGGACAGAAATGAGTCCCCCGTGAGTAGTGGGTGCTGTGTGTTAAACAGCAATTTCAATGTAAGATTGGTAACTCGCAGCAGTCTGAAGACGTTCATGTGCAGATGCAGCAATGTTTTGACAGGACTAAAGCCCCCTGATAACGAAGCATAGCAGAACTGTCTGCTTTATTTGTCCATCTTGGGTGAGTGCATAATCCTACATGTCTCATAGCCAAACGTGCCTCACTATCAGTTTGATATATGAAACAGAATGTGACGGATGGGGAGCAGGAATCTTGTCTTCATGCATTCAGGGCGCATACCCCTACAGTTTGATGCAGCCTGCTACCCATCAGCCCCCCTGTCTGCCTTCACACCATCCTGGGCAAGACTTGAATCACAGAGAGGTCAGAATGATTGAAGATAATTTTGTCTTACCGTGTTGACTATGATTTGATGTGACACTGTGGAAGAGGTGTGTGTGTGTGTGTGTGTGTGTGTGTGTGTGTGTCACAATGGAGAAAGAGATATAAATGGTATTTAAACAGGAACAGCACCCTGTAGTTTACAGTGCGACCTCCATTCTGCAAGGGACAGATCTTATGACGAATTCACTGCAGTTGGACAGGTGTGTGTGTGTATGTACAGTATGCATGTGTGGGGGTGGGGTATCACAAAGCATTGCAATTCTTCATCACTCTATTTCCATTTTCAAAGCTATCCCTCTTGCTAACCAGATTCTGTGCAACCCAGCATGCATTTAAGTTTTAGATTTGTCTTCGAATGCTCTACATCACATTGCTTGTAGACCATCGTGTCAGCATGTATAAATCATGGAAAAGAATTACATTAGTCAAAATGAATATTTGCATATTCCATATTAGTGCAGAGAGCATTATTAAAACCAACACACTGAGTCATTGATTCTTCCAGTCATAAATGTGATATCACATAAGCTCTTGGCAATAAAAGGAGCCATTAATATTTAGGCCAGTCAACCACTGTGCATAGAAAAGTCTGTGCATTTCCAGAATGCTAGATGTACGCAGTCACTTATCATGTGACTTGTTGAAATAATTTCTAGTGAAGTTACAATAAAATACATTCCTGCAAATAATAGATGAGGTGCAATTTCACCTGATTAATGTTGAGTTTTCTTATTGGCAGACTATCTCTTCCTGTACACCGATGACAGACGGGCACAACTTTATTCAATTTTTTGACAAACCAACAAATTTCCATTATGTGCTTGTTTATTTTGCCTTATTGCTTTGGAAACGTTGAAGGCTGAGCTGTAACTCATTAAGTTATATTCACTCAGCACTAATAAATATATCAACCTCACTATGAAAAGGCAATATTTCATATACTATCAAAGCACTCACCAGCTGTAGACTCAAAAAGAGAGTTGTGTCAGTAGGTGTGATAGTGCCTGTGATAGTTATGTGATTCATGTACAATACTGGATATTAGTCATGGTGTTACTTGACTTTATTGACAAATTTTAGACAAATTTCAAAGCACAGATTTCAGATTACATTTTTTGAACATGTCTTTATATCATGGTGGTTTCAGTAACCCCATGCTAGCTTTGTTAAGTGATCTCTAAATAACCTATAACTTTCAGACAGGAGAGAAAATCAACATGTGATTATCAAAAATTGCCATCTACTAAATCTCTGATAAACTCAGAAACATGAATGTGAAGTAGTGTCTCCTTTCCGCCGTACTGTCCTTATTGACACCATGAGGGTGAAACGATTTGCTTCTGTCAACAGGATTAACGCTAAAAATGAAACAAAAAAATTATATGTAAGGTAATTTATCATCACAATTGCACTTTTTCACAAAAACCCACCCCTGGGAAGGTTACTATCAGGAAAAGAAAGGTTCGAGTTGAGGCACAGGGTAAGCAATCTGTGTTATTGCAGAAAATCTTCAGGCTTCAGTGACTCCTCCTGTGGTTCTTGTGCTAAAAAAGAGAAAAGAGTGAGAAAAAGGGGAAAGGGTTAGACACACCTATAAATCTTTGAAGATTCTCAGTCATTCAGGTCATGTTTATCCAAGAAAGGTTGAATTGAGGGCAACTGGACTTGGTTGTTGCTTGACGACCTTACTCTTCCTGTTGAAGAGGGTTCTTCAGTTTTGATCTTCAGTCAAGCATCTGCACCCAAGTCCAGTTTCTTATGATTCAACCTTTCCAAGAGACACAAGGATGGAATGGGATATCTACTTTCTAGGCTCCACAAAATTGAGTTGTGGAATTTCATTAGTTGCAATAACTGTTTTTGCTGCCCTGAATTAGTTAATTTTTACTGAATTTTTTTATTTGTGAAATTGCTTTGTACACACCACTTATCTTACACACTTACACACAATTATCTAAGATTATTTTTTGTGAAGTAAATTATGGTGTAAACATGTATTTAGTGCTCCCTAACACTGTGAGACTACGTGGCATTTTATGTGGGCAGACAAAACTGAGTTAATGTGTAGGAAGTACATTTTTGCAGGCACATGAAGCTGACGAGTCTGTCAAAACCCAAAAGGGCAAGATTATTTTGAGGAAAATTCTCACCTCTGTCTCTGAGCATGACCCCGTGGCGCCACAATGCACCCACCTGAACCTGTAAAAGCAAAATTAAGAGCTGCTGATGAGCTAAAGTTTAAAAGTGACCGAGGGAGTATTGACTTTCCAGTGAATGATCATGATCTAATGATGATGGTTCTTTTTAATATTCACTGAAAATATGTATTTTGGATTCATAGACATTTACTGGTGTTAGAGTAGACATTTTCTGGGACTTCTCCTTTCATTCATGCATTCATCCGTTTATCAGCTTATCTATGTTGGAGCCATAACCTTCTAGATGTGAGGAAATAGTGCTAGCGACTATGCCACAAGATTTCTTATTGCTGGGTTATTTGAAACACACCTTTTTCTGTATTTTTCTATCTATTTTTTTCAATGCCACTGGGATCCACTCAGAGTTCCTGACTTCATCACTGCCTCTCCATCATGCTACACTTAGAGCTCCAGAAGGTTACTAACATACACCAACAAGATATGATACAGTATGTGTAGCAAGTATTCACTCAGCCACCTTTAACTCACAGTTGCACACCCTGAGTTACACTTTGAAGTTGTCAGGAAGAGAAATCAAAATAGTTTTGTCTCAGGCTGTAAATATATTTATTTCTGATGTAAAGTTAATTTATCAGCTAGCTGTGTTTTTCCCCAACGCCCACATATACAGAATTGCTCCAACCATTTTAGCAGCCTCAGAATAATTAGATCAATTGAAGCAAATCAAGTCCTGTTGTGGCAACCACTTTAAATGTATTAACATTTAAACAGCTATGACACTCCAGCTTTATCTGGCCCATTTTAACTGATAGCCCAATTTCCCAGGCATGTACAGTAATGCTCAGGACACAACTCCTCTGTCATCTCTGTACTCAAAAGGCTAATTGCTCAGTAAACAAGCCACAAATGTGTTGTAACAGAAGCTCAGCTCTCTGTTGAGGTGAGATTATGATGACAGTGAATCAATGGGCTTCAACAACAAGGCTCAAATTTAAATCCTCTGCATTTGTTAAAATCCCTGCTGTCTAAAAACAGACACCAGTGACCCTTCTGCGCATGACAGTGAATGATACAGAAGGATTAATAGCTGCTTGCGTCTTCTTTGTGCTCATTGTTCAGTCAAGTTGAGGTGCCCAAACTCTTGTGATAAACGTGTTTAAGATCAAATGTATATTGTGTATACAGTACAGGCCAAAAGTCTGGACACACCTTCTTATTCAAATGAATAGGAAAGTGTGTCCAAACTTTTGGCCTGTACTGTATATGTGATGTACGTTGTGCATCAGATATGGAACTAGGTTAAGATTATCTTTTAGTTGTTATGCCAATGGCAGAGTGGCAGAATAGTGGTTACTGCTGTTGCCCCACAGTACGAAGGTTGTGGTTTCAGTTCCTGGCCTGGGGCCTTTCTGTGCAGTTTCCTGTTCTCCCCGTGCTTGAGTGGGTTTCCTCCTTCTGTCCAAAGACAGATTTGGTGACTCTAAATTGTCCCTGTAATGGACTGACAACCTGTCCAAGGTGTACCCTGCCCATACCCCCATGTGAGCTGGGATTGGCTCCAGCACCCTTTGTGACCCGGAAACGGGAAAACAGTAGAACATGAATGAAGATGTTATGCCATATCATCAATCCAACCCATAAAAATAAGTGATTTAGGCAGGCCAGATTTATGTCTCTTAAAATTGTATTTGTAATTTGGTGTTGTGTTTTTGATAAAATGTCAGGATTGTACCATATTGAACTGAAATACATTCTATGATGGAGAGAAAATTTAATAATCCTGTTGTCCATTTCAGGATGGAGGCCACCCCTCCAATACACAGTTTATACAATTATGTAAAAGAAATATTAGCCAAAAATGAAGATGACTGGTAACACTGTAAAATCAGAAAAAAAGTATGAATTACTTTACAATATGAAAATTCTAATTATTAAAGTAAAAATACAAGGCAATATAATCATTACTTAATGAGGCAAATCCTCAAAGATTGTAAGAGCCTCAATTGTGACCAAGCAGGTTTTATTAAACTAATACATTTTCATTGTACACTTACTTGTTTACAGTTATCCTTAGTTTAGCTTGTGATATTTCATGTTTCTCTCCGTCCGTTTTCTCCTCCTCCTCCTCCTTCAAGCAGCCATTGGAGCTGCAGCCACAGGACTCTCCAGTTCCATTATGTCACTTTGCAAAACCATCTTTCTCAGACTCTTATCCTCCATAGCACGCTGGTCAAGAAAGTGCAATTGCACATCAGTTTGTGTACCACATTATTGTATACAGCCTGCAGCTTGTTTTTATGTCATTGGTTAAGTGAATGTCCTTGTTTGACACAGCTCACATATTTCCTGCTTAGCTTGAACATAGAGGGAGACACGGAAGATGGTTATGTAGTTTAAGTCACTGATGGGTTTAAGTGCCTAGAACAGCCTTCAGGACATCACTGTCCTGCTATCTAGCTGTTTTTGAATCATGAAACAGGATGGGTCTGACTGCTGACACGCAGGAAAGCTCTGTGCTGTTGCTAGACCCCAACAAACACAACATCCTTGTCTATTTAGAAAATCATTGATGTACTCATTGACAGATAGTGATGGAAATGTTCCAATTAAACCTTTAGCTTCATACATTTCATACATATCCTAAACATTGTATGCTTGTTAAATTTGAATTAATGCGACTTTGCCATAAGCTTTTGTGACAAACTCTGATTCCAAAGGATCAGGGACATTTCCCCCTTAAGATGATGTACTGCTGCTCTGAACTCTTGATTTTGTCATGTCACTGTTTTTTTTTTTTTTTTTTTTAATTAAAAAAAAAAAATTAATAATAATAATAATAATGAGAGGGTGGAGCTGGAGAGGAGTGCAGGGTCGATCTGACCCGCCTGTTAATCTCTCCTGATTGTCAGGCATGTTCCCACCTGGGGTACATTTTGTCAGTCACACAGTGCATGTGCTAACACATATCCTTTTACATTTGCCTCCACTCCAAATAGGACATTATTTACAAAAATGTCCATCCTACAGTATTGAAACTGTTTGCGGAAACCATAAATTCACTGAGGTTGAAAGCGCGAAGCAGGGCCATTTTCACATAGACTTCAATATGATCTGACTCCTTTATGATAAGAATAACATCCACACTTGTCTGAATTTCAATTAAATCTAACTCAAATGGTCAGTTCAGAAGTTCTGAAATAAATACCCTGATCAGATACATATTTTTAATGCTGTGGCTGACTGATGCAATTCACTGCAGTGACTCGACTTGCTCAGTGTGAACCAGAGCTGTCAGACGCAATTAGTTGAGCCAAAGGAGTTAGCAAACCTAATACTATGCATTTTCCATCACTTTCAAACCCACAACAAAAACAAATCTACAAAAGAATACTACAGAATGGGGAAGTAGGCTCCTATATTAAGAATAATAGAAGAAATGTTCCTTCAAATTAGCAATAGACACAATAAGGAAAGATCCACACATGCTGAAGGAAATGTAATAAGATGTTAGGAGTAACAAATGACATTCAGGCCCCTCTGGCAGAGATATTGGGAGCTACAACGTATAGGAATAGATGGGTGGGCGATAATGTCCTCCCAGAGGCCCCACCTAGCTTGGCGCCGATCTCGCCCCAGGAGAGAAGATAGGCTCAGTACACACACACACAGTCAGAGTAGAGTTATTCACCCAGGAGACTTCTAAGTCATACAGGTGAGACCACACATGTATCACTTCAATTTATCATTCTCACAGGGCAGGCTTTGCAAACACACCATAGCTGTGCTAGATTACCTGATGAAACATGGCCAGATCCTGGCACCCAGGCAGCTCGCTGTCCTTAGATGGCAAAACAGGGATTAAGTCATTGCGGTTTGCAGCAAGGGTAAACAAACGAATGGCATCAGTATGCTCCAGTGTGACACTGTTATCTCTGTTGTGAAAGCTGCAGAGTAAAAGCTCATTTTAAAATTCTAGACTCATACCAGTATCAGGTTTGCTTGCTTTCATCTAGGTGATTTTAATTTGACCAAACCCACCACATGGATTTTAGTGTTTCAATTCCATTTAGGTGCAGTTGAAAACAGTGGGCTGGTGGCTCACAGTAGTATGATTTCTCATTTTGTGGACAATATAAGTCAAACACAGAATGGAAAAATGAATAATCCGTCCTGCTACTGAAAAAGTAGTGCTCCCGTTGAGCTTCATGTTTTAACATTTGCTTATCTGGAGATCCTGGGAAAAAAAAAAAAAAAACTACTTTGAACAATGCAGTTTCTACTGCAGTAGTAGTATTGCATGATATGCATATATGTTTCTGTTATTTGTCTACCGCATTTATATCAGTGAGGCAAGACTACATACGTTTTTGCTAGGTTAACACGGAAATGTAACATTTATTGTATACAGGAGACATATCTAGGGTTTCTCTGTGAGGACATTGTTCCATTGGGAAAACCATTATGTAGAAAATATCAGTCTAGTTAAAAGGAATTCGTTATATATATTTTTTTATATATATACGTATATATAGTTCAGTCAACTACTACTACTGTGATACTATGGCTTTGATTTCTATGTGAATTTCCACATCTAAAAAAGTACAGGTTTGAAACTGATGAGCTGAATATGCAGAACTGAGACTTCATATTTTTCTTTAGGTTGTACTACATTATATAATTACTTTCAGGAAATGACAGACACAATTTTTTTTTTTTCTCCAAGGCATGAAATTTCTTTAGTCTCTCACACACATAAACCATAGTGGCTTCTGTTGAGTATGTGAAGTGAGTTGACCTTGGCAAAAGAAAGATAACAGCATCAGTGAATGTGGATTATATAAAGACATGATTGAAGATTCAAATGTAACCAGAGGGTTAGCCCCTGCAGCAGAATTCTGAACACAGGAATTCAATATGCCTCTTACAACACCTGTGAGTGAAGGTTTTGATTCCTGAGCACGAAGCTTTATTAAAATCCTTTAAAGAATTCAAGGTCTATTTATGAGCTTTGTCTGCGTTTGCAATGGAAGAGTGCACATGTCAGTTGCATAATGGTATGTACACATTGGGGTTGTATATTATTGATGACATTCATGTTTTATGACATTTTCAATGAGCAGTAATGTTTTCCAACAATGATAAGTCCAGCGTACACTGGAGCGAACAGCGAACATTTTATGGGGAACACACTGCTCATACTGGGTGGTATCTTCTTTGATTCCTTAAACAACTTTCTTTGTGGTGTGGTTTTAGCAGGATGTTGCAGGCATTCCTTTGAGACTCTGGTCTACCTTGACATGATTGCATCACATTACTGCAGATTTGTCAGTTGCACATTCATGCTGACAATCATTTTATTAAGGGGGTGAGAATGTGTCAAGAATCATTCTTCACCACCATTTCACCACCACAGCTTGGACTGATGATAGAAAAGCAGGTTGGGTACATGGATTCACGATGTTGATGCCAAATTCTGGCTTTACCATCTGTGTGCCTCAGTAGAAATCCGAAATTCATCAAATGAGGCTGTTTCTCCACTCCTCAACTGTTCCATTTTGGACTGCAACCATGTTTTCCTGAGTGGAGACCAGTGCGGTCTTCTGCTCTTCTGTAGCTTTGTGTGTGTATTTCCGGTACTTTTCCCCTCCTAACAATGGCATGAAGTAGTTTTCTGATTTATCATAGCCTGGCCGTGGGCCCCAAGCCTGCAGTCAGCTCATGGTCTTCTCTCACCAGTGAGCAAATTTAGCACATTTCACAGCTTCCACTGAATGGATTCACTGAATTTGAATATGAACAAGCAGTTGTTTAGATGTTCCTTATCAAATACTCAGTACTTTATATATTGAGATTTACATGTTTATTTTATACATTTTCATGGTTATTAATATGACAAATTTAATTGAGAGAATTGACTTCTATGCTAACCTCTCTGGGAAAAATCACCTTATCGTGGTGTAGAGGTTTATGTGCCCCAGTGAACCTGGGAGCTGTGTTGTTGGGATCCATACACTCCTGGTAGGGTCTCCCAAGGCAAACTGGTTTCAGGCGAGGGGCTAGATAAAGAATGGTTCAAAAGACCCAATGAAAGATAGAAGAGGGGGGAAGGATACCCTGCCTGGAGGAAGCCCGGGACCTGGACGGAGGGCCGTTGGCGAGCGCCTTGTGGCTGGCTCTGCCATGGGGCCCGGTCAGGCCACATGGGTGGCAGAGATATTGAGGAGCCTCGATGATCCAGACCTGGGCGATGGAGGCTGACTCTGGGGATGTGGAACATCACCTCTCTGGTAGAGCAAGAGCTGGAATTTGTGTGCAAGGTGGAGCGCTACTAGTTGGGTTTGGTGAGGCTTACCTTAATGTATAGCCTCGGCCCTGGATCCAAAATCCTGAATAATGGAGTTTCCGAGGGCATTAGCCGCCAGGCAGGTGTGGGGATATTCGCAAGTCCCTGGCTGAGCACCACCGTGTTGGAATTTACCCCAGTGGACCAGAGAGGTTGCCTCCCTACACTTGAAGGCAGGGTGTTAAACTCTTACTGTTGCGCATATGCAAAGGTTCAGAGTATTCAGCCTTCTTGGAGACCCTGGCTGGAGCCCTGCATAGGGCTCTACTGGCATTGAACCTGAACCTGTGGTAATGGAAAGGAGGGTCCGTCTGATTGTCAAACCCTCAATTGAAGAATGTGGATTTTGCTCTAGTTGTGGAACAACGGACCAGCTCTTTACTCTCCCAGAGATCCTTGAGGCGGCCTGGGAATACAATCTGCCAGGCCCCATGTACTTGTGTGTTTGATGGCTGGATCCTAAGGGATGTCCTGCGGGAGTATGGGGTGAGGGGGTCACTTTTGAGAGCCATCTGATCCCTATATGCCCAAAGAGAGAGCTGTGTGTGGATACTCGGCAGTAAGTTGGACATAGTTCTAGTGGGTGTTGGCCACCAGGGCTGTGCCTTGTCTCTAACTCTGTTTGTGATATTCATGGACAGGATTTTGTGACACAGCCGTGGTGAGGTGTGGTTGCAGGTCAGTAGCCAGAGGATCGTTGTTTTTGCAGATGATGTGGTCCTTTTGGCACCATTGACCTTAGGAGGAAACCAATGGATTGCCTACAGCAGGTGGAGAATGAGTACTTGCCCCAAGTGAAGGAGTTCAACTATCTTGGGGTCTTTTTCACAAGTGAGGGAACTCTTGAGCTTTAGATTCGTGTGGTGCTCCATTCGCTGCACAGCACAAAAAGGGTGCTGAGCCATAAGGCAAAGCTCTCGATCCACCGGTCAATCTTCAGTCTTACCCTCACCTGGGATCATGAGTAAGCGGTGATCCTCCAGTCAGAGTTAAGTGATGTTGCCGGGGAAAACGAAGTCTGGGCTCCTTGCTAAAGCTGTTGCGCCCAACAACCCAACTTTGGATAAGCAGTTGAAGATGGGTAGATGGATGGATTTGTATATTAAATTAAAATTAAGCTTCTTTTATTACTGACTACAAATACTCTACTTTAGGTTCACACGTAAAGTATTTCAAAGCTAACATTTGTTTTCCTTATATACAGATGCAGTGTCAATTATTATTTACCAAGGAGCAAGAACTGCACAGTGGAAAATAACATGAAAGAGCATGAACTCGCCTAGGCCAAAAGAGTGGATTTTGATTACATCAGTGAATATTGGTTCATCAAAGGAAGTAATTTACTAAAGTTTTAGATCCACTCCTCTATATTAAAATGAAACAGCCTGTGCTAGCTGTACCAAATGACACAGGGTCGATTCACACCACCATCAAACATTGTATACCCGGAAACCATGGGAAATAAAAAAAGTTTATATTTTCAAGCACCTCCTGCCTTTAAAAAAATATATATATTGTGATATTGCAGCTACTGTGGCTGTAGGTGCTTCTGTGTGGTGATGCAAACACAGCACAACTCTGTGATAAGGGCAGTCTGGCAAAGAAGGAGCTTATTTAATCCATGCAATACATACAGGTAAGGGAAAGATATGGTGGCCTTTGAACCTAAACACCAGCCTACGTGAGCAACTGAACTGTCATCATCAGCAAAAAAGTAAACTCCCGAATTAGGTTATGCTCCATAAACTTCAAACAACACAGCTGTACATAATCACCACAGGGGCTTCTTGCACCTGACGTGGAATAAACACTTGTATAGATCGATGTGTTGTTACAGAATGTGGCCGTGACATTGGTATTTGTTGCCTTCTGGTGCTCTCTGCAATGACCGTCATTTGAGCATCTAGCGATTGCTAAAAATGTGTACTCCTGCTGGGCTCAAGATGCTTACAATGGATTTCAAAGTTCAGGATGGCTGTGCCAATGATCCTAGCTCACACCATTAAAGCTAAATTTAAGTATTTCAAAAAAGCAAATACTTTCCAAAATGTTGAGTTTTTCTAATTTGGGGAAATGTGAAGCCGTAAAAGCAATTGGGGGGTAATTAATATGCGTCTTTTCTACCTCACTCGACACAGTCATTCCCAAATTTCTAACGTTCCACTTCATTGCTCCAAACTGCCAAACCCTCTGCTCTCTCAGCCTTGTTTTGTGAGACACAGCTGAAGCCCCTGTGCCTATTAGAGATGGGGGGGCCTTGGTAAATCAGCCTGCTATGTCTTCCTATGTTTCAGCCTGGATAATAACTCAGAAATGACAACGGTTAGGTGTTTCATATAATGTACAGCCTTTCAATATAATACATGGATTGCTGAAAATGTAATGGTGTTTATTATTTGTATGGTGCTATCCACTGCCCAGCTTAGATCCTGCATGTATATTATGTTATGATATCTAACATAATAGGAAATATACATGACATGAAAGCTTTATAAGTAGAAACTGAAGTGTACCATACAGCATGACACTTTTTTTTTTTTTTTTCCTTCATCTCTTGGTTGTGAAGGAAGGAACTTTTATGCAGATGTTGCAGGCCACAAATGTACAACAATTCAGTGTTGTTTGAATATTCAACAAAGCAGCATTAAAGATTATCCTTTGGTGTTTAAGCACCAAAAGATGAATTGTGGAACTAAATACATTTTTGTTTTTTAAACATTAGAGCCAAAGGACATATGAGACACATTTGGTGCTGGTTCATGATATCTGAAAGTACTAATTCAGCAGACATATTAGAGTAGGCTTTGTGAAAACATTGGTGTCTATTTGCTGGGGTTGGGTAACACTTGGTCTTGACAGCTTGAAGTAATAAAAAAAAAAAAAAAACACTTCACACTGCCTCCAGCACTTCTCACATTAGCACAGCCATGTCAAGGTCTGCCAGTTTAACAGGTATTGCTAGTGATTAACATTGTTTGAATGAACAAAATTCCCTTTTTCTCCAAGGCTATACAATTTTGTGCCAACTAATGCTGATCTTTGAAGGGAAAGGTCTAACAAAAAGAGAGAGAGTGCAAAAATTATCTCCTCTGGAGATGTTTTCCACAGTTGGTGAAATCACAACTTCTCGGCACATCAACACATATACTGTTGGTGAGTAAGTATGGACCTTCCAAGCAAAGTTCACCCACAAGTTAAAAATTTTCATTTTTTTGACCATGTCATTTTCTTATAATACGAATCAATCCCGTGTGGCCCGTTCCTCACAACATCTCAAGTAATTATTCACTCACTTCTGAGCGATTAATTAACAAGGCACAAAATTTCCTCGCACTACTCCATAGCCAATAGGTCTTCACCTATTAGAATTGTGAATTATTTAATGTTGCATAGCCAAAATATCACCACATTATACAGTTTCCTAGTCTTAAAAAAAAAAAAAAGAAAAAGAAATTATATTCTGAGCCAGGGCTGTTGAGGTTTGTGTGGGCCAAATGAAGCATCGGAAACATTAGCATTACACAAAACTAATCTTACACCAAACTGCAAATATTACTTAATATGCTAATTAGCCATACTTTAAACAACATTATTTCTCACTCCAACTAACTTTATACATCTGTCGGACTTGCCTGCATATATGAAGTGTGAAAATGATTTGTCTTATTAAATGCGTGAAAGCTTTTTCGCCACTACCAGTTCATGTTATAGTAATTCTCATCTGACATCAACGTGTTGTGACAAGTACTTACTGATGAAAACACTGTATTTTGTGTTTAAATTGTGCATGTTTTTTTTTTTTTTTTGGCACTCTTTACCCAATGATCCACCCAAACCTTCCATTGGTAGTTTTTCCTTTGTTTTTGTTTTTTTCAAAGTAAAACGATGCCACATCATGTCCACCTTTTCTTATAAACAGAGGAGTGCAATTATTTTCATAACCACATGAGCCTGTTTGCAGGAAAGTGAGAAACGTTGGTTTTGTGGTTGAAGCCGCCTTCCAGCGCATTGCAGTATTGAGCTTTAATATTACATCAGTGTGCTCCACTTACCAAGTGTCAAATTTCAAGTATTAAAATACAGTCTCTTTGTGTCAGCACAGTATTTTGTTCTCCTAACACAAATGGTTATCCCATCTATTAAGCTGCTGTTAAAAGCAGCAGCATTTCTGGATAAATGCAACTCAATCTTTTTTGGCTTTTTGTCTTTGCGGTTTACTTTGTAAAGCTCTGTGCATTTTTTTGGGGGGGCTTTGGTGTTGAGACTGTCTTTTTCAGAAAAGTCCTGCTTAAAAAGCATGCTCTGAAAGCAAGCCCTCTGCCTCTGCTTTGTTCCTCATGACTATAATGGCTGTCTGTCCTTTAGCACTACCAAGCTGTGCTTGGGAGAGAGAATAAGAGAAAAGCGTGGGCTTTTAGCTGCTAATAATCAGGCCTGCGTCCTCTCTTTAAAGTGCTCTTTTGGGATATTACTCATGTTTAAGCACACCCTTTATGTGAAGGTAATCTAGCAAATAATACAAATTTTAATCACCAGTGAGATCACCATCATACGCACATGAGTGAATTCATTGGGGACTTGCTGGAAGGAGTGGGAGACTAAATCATGGGAATATTTTGCATGCAGAGACAGATGCTCTGCATTTCAACAAGCGGGGATGGGTTAAGGGTTAAAAATTCAGGACACAATGCTTACCCTAGATTTAGGATTTCACACTTGTAGTCATTAACAAAACCCAAGTGCAGACTTCCAATATAGCTTTTTGTCTCTTTGTTCCAGCAAATATGCTAAGAAGAATTAAGCTGATGAAATGCAATGCAAGCAAATGGTGGAGAGAAATAAAGTAGTTGCAAGTTGCATTTACAAGTGTGTACGAGTAGACCGTTTTTCAAATACCATGGTGTGGTTTGTCCTTGACTGTGTCCTGTCAGAACAGGGCATGTGTGGGTGTAATGACTTTGGGGTTTCTGTCTGTATTTGACATTTAACCTACTGAGACTACACTGTTTTATCATCTGCCCTGTTACAAACCATGGCACCTGCTCACAGGTCTTTTAACTGAAAGGTGATTAGGATTGTGCCTGTCAGTGAACTCAGCCCCTCCAAATGCTCTGAAAAATGTTCTCTCACAGCGTTCTTTCTGCTACCCAACTCTCACTCGGAAATATATATATATATATATATATTCACATGCCCACACCTTGATAAGGATCATAGACTCTGAGTAACACCTGGGAGGACTGTGACAGAAATTTGTGTCAGGCACCATATTTGCATTCCCCTATTAGCATAATGTAAGGACGTAAAGTCTAAGGGTCTTGGAGTTACACCCTAAGGACAGTCCTCTCAGGCGGGGCCAAGGTTGGCAGATTACTGCACCAACTACTCCAAAGATAAAATGACTACAACTGAAATCTAAGCTAAGCTTTAATTGATCATGACTTCAAAAGGAAATGGCAATTAGAGGTAAGCTTCAAAGCCAAAATAACTACACGATTAAGGAAATGTTACCCGGAGGTTTTTATTTTATTTATTTATTTTTTTTCCTTTGGAGGCAGGTACTTGACAGTTCTTCATATTCTATCAGTTGAGGTGAGATGAGAAGAGTTGGCTGTGATAATTTCTCAAAGGTACATATCTAATGAATATAGTCTTTGTCATGAATGGCAAAAATGCCATCTATACAGCCTGGGATTAATCATGTGGAGTCACAGTGATCTGATGTGAAAGAAGAAACAGAGGCTGTGACAGAATATTTTTTTGAGTTATCTAATCTTAGCATGCTAACATGCTAAAATTGCTACACTATCAGCCAGTCAATGTCTGCCAGTCAAGACTTCAATTTCTCATGACAATTGGATGCATTCTACATTCTATTTTCAGCCCCCTGACTTTTCACATTGCAACACAATGAGGTTGACCTTTAAGATGTCAAGAGAAATAACTTCACAACTTGAATTGCCATGAATTTGCTGCATTCCTTTCCCCTCAAGATCCACCTGTCCATTATCTATACTGCTTATCAGTGCAGAGCCACGTGAGGGCTGGAGGCAATCCCATCTGACATTGGGTGAGGACAAGTCACCAATCTATTGAAGACCCAACAGATAGACATACAGAGACAAACAACCATTTTTACTCATATTCGCGACAAAGGGTAATGCAGACTGTTGGTATACATGTCTTTGTGCTGTGAGTGGAAGCCTAAGTATCTAAAGGGTCCCAGCCCTGGGGTTCAAACCCAAAACTGTCTCGCTGTGAGGTGGTTCTGCTGACCACTGTACCAAGAAATCCCTAGCTCAGGTCATGTTTCGGTTTGGTCACCACTTATTTCCTTGATGAAACATCAGCTTCTGCTGCAGTTTTTGCTCTCTAATAATGAATAAGATTATTGGATAATAAGACGTGAATGTAGTAAGCATGTCAACATTTTAATTGTGAGTGTGCTGTTATCCTGGTGTTAGAATTTACACTCATTTGACTGCTGTACCTCATTGGCACATTTGTACTGTATTTTTAGTATTTGTTCCATGTTACCCTTTGTGAAATGTACTGCTACTGGAATTTGAATTTCACTCTGGGATCAATAAAGTAACTATCTAATCTAATCTAATCTAATTACACTAAACATAGATGTACGCATGGCTACAGACTATAAATTGTGTTCCTTAAAACTCGGCAAGAGCGAAGGGTAACATCCACAGCAAATGTAACTCAACTGCTAAGTGTGATTTTTATCAGGTAGAGACTATATTTGCAAAACACTAAGTCTGACTTCAAGTTATTCTAGTACAGTTTCCAAAACTGAATTCTTCCCACTGCAGAAGGACTAGAGCTCCCATGTGTGATACAGAAACACAGTTAATTATTACATTATGCTGAAACAAAGGACTCATAAGAAACTCCGTTATCACTAATCACCAATAAATGTAAAAAACACTCAATAGTTTAGTTAACATTGAGCAAAAAGTGACACTTAAGACAATGATGTGATTCAGTGTAAATCAAAACGGCCATTAACGGCTATACAGACACAAACCATTTAGTCATGATATTCAGATGATATTTCATGATCATTATGTTGGACTTACTTTTGTACCTCTGGTGCTAACTTGTTGTCATATAAAAACTCTTGTTAAAGCATTAGACGATTCTTTGAGGAGAAAAAAGGCTGTGAAATGCACACTGGTGGCTGCTGATACCCCTCTTTAATCTACAGGGGTGTGTATGTGTCCATGTTGGCTTGGATTATCCACACTTTAGTTTAGCCAAAGGTCTGAAGATTAAACACTGCAAGTGGCCATGGGCCAGCAGACTTGACCTCTGAGGCCAATCAAACTACTACACTCGAGTCCAGAGGCTCGCCCAGATCAAAGGAGATTTATTCCTCTATCCTACCACGGTTTAACTCAGGGGGCCACCTTCTAAACCAGCAATAAATCAGCGCTGCTCTTTGTGTGAAAAGCTTTGTTTCTTATGGCTCCGTTATCTAATTCTTAATTTACTGTCAGTGAGACTTCAAATTGGTGCATATTTGGGAATATCAAGGAATAGAGACAGACAGTCCCCAAACGATTCATTGCTCACAAACTTTTGGAACATTTAATCTTTCTAACATTTGGTTATTTAATATTACCTTTGGGTCTAAGCCATATCTGTTTGATTCACAGCGCAAAAAAGTTTACAGAGATTTAAAGTTCCTGGTGTAGAGACTTTTACTTGAACTGTACAGCCTGTGAACTGTGAGCCTCTTCAGAGAAACAATACATTCAAATGAATTCATCATAACTACAATTAAGCCTCTGAATGGACAAATAATTTTATAGAAAACTATGATAATTTTAAGAAAGTCACGCTTTTGTCTTCCTCTACCCATTGGCAAGCAATGTGTTCACAGACCAATTTTTAATTCGGCTGAAGAGCCTGGCAAGGTCAAGACACACACTGTGAGTACTTCTTTGGTGCAGATCCTTTTCTGCCCACTACAAAGTCAAGAGAAGCTAGACTTAGAAAGCAACCAAGAACATACAGTGCAGTGAACTAATGTCTTCTTTTCAATGATGCAAATATGCACATTTTTTCATGGCCTCTGTGCTGTTTAAAATACCCAAATGCTAAAATATTTGTATTTTATCACTGATATCAGAACGCAGAATGCATTTAATTAGGATCCTGTCATGTGGCATTGTTATGAAGAAGGCCAACAGCAGTTTTAGGAAATTCAGCAGACATACATAAGTGCATAAAAGATAAAACAACCATATAGCAGTCAAGGTTTTTTATATTTAAAGTAATGGACATAGTTAAGGCAGCTAATGTATGAAGACAGTTATGGATATCATCGTCCTGGCATTTGTTCCTTTTTGCAATAAAAGTTTATTTCATAATAGATTCAGAGCTTACTACCAATTGCAAATCTCTTTTGAGAGTCTGGTTAGGTGATATTTTTAGCCGTGAAGAAGGCTGTGAGCAAACATGACTGGATGTGCAGATAAACACCATGGAAAATAATTTCACATAAATAAGTCAGGGATTCTTAAGGGCTCAGCTTGAGGCTTAGGTGGTACTTAGCAGGGGTTGGTGATGGGTGAGGTAGCAGATTGGGGAGGTGTGGGGGGGGCACTGTTGTCCTCCTTAATGTGTATTGGAAGTTTGAGGTTTGCCTAGACTGGCGTTAACACCTGAAGCTTTCAGTTCGAAGATGAAAACAAATGTTGAAAATAAAGCTGCTATGACATGTCAACAACTTCTTACTCCAGCTAAAGTCTAGATAACCTAAGCTAAGCTACAGCCTGACATGGGCTGAACAGAAATAACCATGATAACAGAGGAAGTAAAAAGTTATAAAGCTGCTGCCGCTTTCAGCTCAATGATGCTAATTCTGTAAGAAACAGTGTTGCCAAGAAGTAAGGCCTTTTCAAAGAATCAAGGTGTTACAGAGCCTAACAAAGGCACATGAATGAATCCCATGAGACTCAAGACACAGTAGGATGAAGTCATATATTCATTGATTGGTGTTCTTAGCTGGAATAATGCTACTTTACACAGTTGAAATGAATATTTATATCATGTTTAAACTGATCTGTAGTTTAGCTGCCTGATGTGATACTGAAGCTTATGGAAGATCAGGGAAGGAAGACGATGTACATGCAGCATTGGTCGGTGTGGTTTTACATTGGGTAGAATTGGGAAATATATAGCAGGTGCGTTTGAAAGTGTGACACAGCATGGAGATGTTTCCTTTCTTGGTAAAATAATTAATCTGCTCCTATATGAAACTGCTAACAAGCCATAGTGTCTTAGCAATCACTAAGTGTGCATGTGTGGTACATGCTGGGTGTAAGAGGAAATACAAGCACATGGGAACATGGATGAAACTGTTACACCAAAAAAAAAAAAATCTGCACATATTTGGACTGTCAAATTGACAAAAGCAGAGATGTTCACTAGCAATGTGAACAATGGCCACCATGCACAAATGCCTGGACCCTGAACCTGAAGCAGATGAATGGAAATCGTCTCTAACCAGTTTCATTATTCACACCTATGCCCTCTTGTGGCATTGAAATGTGCTGATGAAAAAGACTCACAAAAGCTTCAAGAGAACACCAATGTGAATGTATCTGAATGAGAACAAAAATACACAATATCAACTTGGGTTTAAAGTTCTGAACAGATACATATCCCTCAGAAATGTCTCTTACATGGTCTTCAAATTTATACTTGACACATCCACCTCAAGTCATGTTATGGTAGCAAAAGAATCTTCTGCTGAAGAATGGCAGGTCCCAACATTTTCCACTTCATGACCCGTTCATGTTGAAAACGGCCAAATACCAACACATGACAACACACACAAAATAATCTTCTGAAAATGATGTCTTCTTCGTCTAGTTTGTAGCTTTGTTTGTCAGAGAATATCACCATGCCAATCACATTGACTCTAAATCGATATTTATTTTTTGTTCCTATATATTTTGCTGACAGCTAACAGTAAGAATTCATTTTCTTTTTATCATTTCAATTCTTGCTGTTCTAGCTTTAATCTGAAATAGCGAACAAGTGCCAATATGTGATTGTAACATAAAAGTTTCTATGACGTATTTATTGGAGCAACAGGTATTAATACACAAAAAGAAAGCCAAGAAAAGAGTTTTTGCTAATTTATGGTAGCTTTTCAAGGCCAATTTGCTTCAAAACATTTAAAAGCAATTTTAGAAAAAATACATTCAGTTCTGAGGATTGGGCCATGCACAATGCACCGTGGCTGATTAGTTCCCAACCCCTCAGCTAGGGTGAAACAGAAAAACAAGAAATACTAAAATGTCAAAAGAATGACAAGGAAACAAAACACATAACAAACAATATATATAAAATATGTTTTTTTGTTTTTTTTTGTTAGATTGTTATGGTCCACAGCAGAACTCACTGAATTCTGGCACAGATCTTGATCATCTGCTGTAAATATTTAGATTTTTCTCTGACATTTCTTGACACTGGCCTTGGCAGAGGTCTTGGTTCGCTGAGTGATTTTGGTTTGGTAGGTTGCCATGTAAATAGGAATGTTTATACATTTTCTCTGTTGACGAGGGGGTGGGTTGGAAAAAGATAATTCATCAGAATAATTTTGTAAGATGATCTATTGAAATACTAGTACTAATGCTAGTTATAAATTAGGCCCCCATGTTTAGGGAGGGAAAATATCCAAACTACAAAAAATTTGTTCAAATATAAATGAATTTTATTTTTAAATGTTAATACATGTGTAGTTTGTAGTTCATAGTTGTAGCAGAAACCCAATGTAGCCAATATTATTTCATTATTTTTATTTTTATACAGATAGAGATTTTTATACCGAACTCACACTATGGTACTTTTACACTGAACAGAAAAAAAAAACACTGGCATAATGCTGCCCCTGTGTGATTTTTAGCAAGACAAAGTTCCATAATCAACAGTGCCAAATCGGTGATCCGTCCAGTGACCATGGTTGCCAAAAAAAGGTCACCAATTACCAAAATATGAGGTACTAAAATAGTGGTTGCACCAGTGAGTGAGTGGCCCTTGGAGTGGCCTTTGTGGTTCTCTATTGCCTGAATGTGTGGGCCAGTATACCAGTTGGTGCACTGCCAAAGAAGTGAGAAGGAGAGATAAGCAGTTGTGTAGACCACAAGGGCCATACAACGGACCACCGGACAGCTGGTCTGCACCACAAAGATCGCACAATAAACTATTGAACAGCTTTTCCTGAACCAGCAGTTACTACTGCAGGGTACTCTGTTTTACATCACTAAGATGGCTACAACCCCTCTGCTCTTAAAACTCTGATGACATCAGTGGAAGAGTTAGGTCCCTTGTACTTTTTATGATGACTTGTACTAAAGACACCATATTTCTTTCTTCAGCAAGCTTTGTGAAAGCGGCTGCTATCCCTCTCTTGCTCTGAACGGGGGTAAATCAAATCATTATTGCTCTCTGGTCACATCTAAAACCTTCAGATAAACTCGATGCAGCAGGTGAGATACTGTAAGTAGATGAGAGTGACATCTGTGTGGAACAGGTGAAGACAACGTAAAAGCTAACCAACACAACAAACAACACTGACAAGTTACTATTTCTTAGAATTTATTGATTGGGCTGACAAAAAGATTGACAGCACTAACACCAAAGCTCCACAGAGTGCAGGGTTAAGCCACTGGATTTAGTTAAAAATGACATAGTATGTAGTAATGTTAGACACTGCCAAAACTGTCACAATGCATGCAAAATGTGTTGGTATGAAGCCATCATCTTTTTATAAATAATAAATTCCACAAAAAGCTTTCTGAGTAGCCTATTCGTTAGAATAACTTAGCGCATTTGACAGTTTGTTACAATCATAATGGGGCGTATGAGTGACAGGAAAATTATAGGTTGCCCTTGCAATCTTGCTGATTCTTCCTCAAAAGCAACTCTGTTAAAACCTTTTCGTACAATATGGATGTCAGTCTTGGTGCAATAAAGCAGGAAGGGGTCCCGAGGCTTGGGCTGCCATTCCATGACTCAAGCAACAAATCCTGAGTGTAATTAGCTTTTAAGCCATCTAAAGAGCCTTTTTCCCTGAGTGCAGCATTCAGATTTTGACTGGTATGATTAGTAGTAAAGTATGAACTGCAGATATACCCCTGCCGTCATGACTCAATGGATGCAAATTTAACATTTGACATTGCAATAGCTTTGTTTGCATGGATTTGTCCCAAAGCTCCACTTTGATTCAGAGTAATGCTGGTGGGATTTGCAACATCAAAGTTCCAGCTAATTTTACTGAAAGACCATTACTGTACAAAAAAAGATCTTGAATATCTCTGCTGGCAGGATTGTGTGCTTCTTGTCAGTAAAACCATTAGGTAAAGTAATGTAATGACACAAATGGTAATTTGCCCCAAGATAAAGTACAAATATGTCAGGCCTGGCTCTCTTCCACAGTTTCACTCCACCACAAAATGTTACCTTGAGATTAAGGCATGAGACAGGGGCATTAAAATGAGTAATCAATCAACAACCCTGACAAATATTATTGCCTCTTGGCAGAAGAACCTCCATTGCTTCGATCCTAAACCTCACCACAATGATACATCATCTATATGAGCTGCTTGACTAGTCACTAGCCAGCACTGTCAACCTGAATTTATAAAATTAAAAGAAAAAAAAAAAAGGAAGAGCAAAATGCCTTGGTGCTTTCATCAAGACTCATTTTTATTAAGGTGGACACTCTTCCACCTACTTTATTGGTTTCAGTTAAGCGATAACAGCTGAGCTACAAAGGTCCACTGATCTGAGACACTTCAGAATACAGGTCACATGAGGAACCAACCACGGCTTTTCACACACAGACAAATTAAACAGATGGTCTCCATACAAATATTAGAATTAGAATCAGTCCATATATAACTGCCACACACCCCAAAATCACAAACACACACACATTTTATGGCTTCACACATCGCCTAGATTAACATTAATCTTCTGGAGATTTACTCTAAACCGAATCAAAAACAAATGCAAATACAATTTGCCCAACCCCAGCCTTGAACCTTTAGTTTAGCCCCTTGACATTGACTTGATTTTGTCAATAGTGTGTTAACATTTGTGGATACGCGCACACACACGCTAAAATAAACAGATTTTACTTGACGTCTAATTTTTTCAAAAGTTTAACGAAGGAAAGGAAAAAGGAACTAACAGTCATGATATGTAACGACAACAAGCTTGTACGATCTTCAGGGGAATTTTTCTCCTGGTGAAGGCAAGCGGAATCTCTCTCTTTTTTTTCTGACCTCATACGATGGAAAATTGCACAGCTGACAAAGAGAGCCGTGGTTCCATTTCATGGTCTCCCAGTTACCACCAAGATGCCGCATAATACAATTTTCCTTTGTTCTTCTCTCACATGTTCAGCTTCTTTCTTTCCAGCACACATTTTCAAAAATTACAACTCATGCATGAGAAAATTGCCTCTTTTGAAATTGTTGAGAAAATAGCTGGATTTTTCCATCTTTTTTACTTATTTCTTTATTTATTAAATACATTGGTTCTGGTCTTCCTGTCTTCCAAACAACCTTTTAGCTGCAGTGGAATGTTTAGAAACACACCATTTGGTAAGCATTGCCTTTAAACCATTCTGTAATTTCGAATATATTTTACATTAAGGACTACAAAATCCTTTGTATAACTAAATGCACACTGTGCACTGATATATATCTGAGAACAAGCACAACAGCTGAAGCCTGAATTAATACGTCTAAGAAGCTCTTTATCTCAATTCTCACAGAGGATTATGCGCAACTCTGGTGGGCAAGTGTGGTTAGTGAGCATGCCACGTAAACCCAGCTCCCTGGGTTTGAATTCAGCTAGGGAACTTTGCTGCATGTCATTCCCCCTTCTCTCCCTGTTTCCTGTTTCTCTGCCAAATGCTAACTAAAATAAAGACATAGAAAAGTCCCAAAAATGTAATAATGATTAATGATTAAGTATGGATGTTCTAACACACTGGGCTCTTTAAACTAGGGGTTGAGGGACTAAAGCAGTCACCAGAAGAGCATCAAAAATGATTCATCACCTGCCTCTCCTGTATTTCTCAGTGTGCTTGAATGTGAATAAGTTTCAGCAAGCGGAAGAAGATAAAGGTGGACTCCTGTGAGATTAGATGCAAAGTTTGTTCTGCCCTTGGAGAGGCTGTGGAGTAGATAAAGTAAGTACAATATTTAGATTGCATTTTCAAATGGTAATACAATTCAGTAGCCCATGTGTAGAGAATGCAGGTTTAAGAAGCATAAAGGGAGAAGTGAATTGGTAAATCAAAAAAGATTGTGTCTGATAAATTTAAGCACCGTATGCCAGCGCAAAGCTGTCAAACTGTTCCCTGCCGTTCACAGGCAGTGACATTAGCTGCAAGAGTCATACAGACGCAGTACAAAACACAGAAGCAGGATCTCTGACAGCACACTTTACATTTTCAGCACTCCTGAAATGCAGAATAAATGCTAATGGAGAGCTGACCCATGCCTGGCCCGTAATGCCAAAATGTCAAATGGCAGTGGAGATAAAAGGAAAGAAGATAAAATTCAGCTGAAATAATTTATTTGAATGCAAATATTAAAATGTCAGATATATCTGTCCATTTACATCTAATTTATTACGTTTATATCTGAAGTGTAATAGCAATGTCCATAAAACACTACAGTGATTTCAGCAAAGCAAAAAACATCCACCAGGTAATCAGAGAGGTTGTATGGTTTGGATGGAGGCAGAACGCCTGAAACGTCAGTAACTATTGTCTTTTACTCATAGAAGCAGTGCAGGGTTACAGCCACAGCAAGTACAGTGAGTCAACGCAGTCCACAGACTGTGATGGATTTTCCTCCCATTGTGGTTTTAACGGTTCTTTCTGCTTCTATTATTTGAGTTTAGTTCACTGTCTGATCTTCTCGCTGCTCCCATTTTTGTCCTGCCTGACTTTGTGGTGATTTCAGTGACAACAGCGTGTTGGTAGTAATGTTTGCAGTCCTCGGCAGCCACAGGGTGTATTTATTTATCACTAGAGTGATTTGCAGTTTAAAAAATGGGCCCAACCTGTCAAAAATCTGGAAAGGGAATGATTAAAACAACAGGGATTTAGTCAAACTAGCAGGTTTATGCATTTTAAGATAAATCCACAAAAGAGCTGGTTGTTACAGAGTGAGGAGACAGTATGCTTTAGTCACGAATTTGCATTGAACAAATGGAGAACTTGAGAACTTGTCATTAATTCCAAAAAGTAGTTCCTGAAGAATCACTAAAGAGGCCAATCAAAAACAATAATAATCATAAAAAGATAACTATCATCATATTATTAAAATTGGTTGTCTTCAATGAAGATTCAGTTTTTATTCAGACGTCTTCCACAATCTGTTTCAGGAGGTGTCAGAGACTGCACCACATATCTACATTTCTGCTTTTGTTTTTAAATGCTGCTGTGTGAACACAAAAGGCACCTAACTTGTTTTAGAAGGTCTTATCAGATACAAGCTCAAATCCTTTAAAACAATGATTCAATTAAGATTTGTGTGTAAAAACATCATTACAGCACAGTTAGATTCAAGCAATCTTAAGAATCAAATTTGTGATGGCACTGGAAGAGATGTTCTGGGGGTTGCTTAATGGGCAGCACTGGGCGACTGACTTTATTGCATTTGACTATATTAATTTCCTCACGTTGCTATACCTTGAAGCCCTGACTCTGTTTAACTCTGTGTTGACAGTGACCCTTTGTCCTATAGGCCAAATTCATGACAAATTAGCACCTGGACACTTTTCTTAATGGTATGGAGTCTGTATTACATTTAAATGTAATTGAGACATATTCTCATGAAATTGTTCAAGATCATGTAACTAATGGGCATCCCACATGCTATCCCTTTGGTACGTAGTTACTGAATCAGCTAGATACTCATTAGTTTTTCAACTTGTTGAACTCTCATTCACTTTGCAATCAAACTTGTACAGCAGACTTGAAAAATGGTAAGTATAATTATCACACGTTGAACTCACTTATATTCAAACAAATTGTATGGTGGGGGAAGAATGAAAGATGTCATGTTCTTCAGGGAACAAAATTAATTCCTCAGCCTGTCAATGTAGGTAATTGGTGATGATGAGCTACTTCTCCGTGGCTTACAACTTACCCAGTCCTCATTTAAATTCACCCAGAGCAAGATTCATCCAACCGCATCAGTCCTCAAAATGGAACGCTGTTTTTCACAGTCATTTACTATGATGTCTAATCTCTTTATTCTGCAGGTGAAAACACTGGAAACAGTATGCAGTTAGTCTGTGTCTGTGATTGCTGGCAGGGTGTGTGAGAGAGCGTTGTCTTTTCCTGCCAGCAATAAGCTAATCTTGACTACAAACGTTTACAGGTACTCTTTTTCCGAAGCACCTGACCCCCGACCAGAACCCTCCCATCTCTATCACTATGTCCTCGAGGGGGCTCTGAACAGTTAAAGCAGCCATGTGTTACTGATCCTGGTCCACGAACATGCAATTGCTGTCAAACATTACTCAAATAATGCACCAAAGGGATGAGTGGGAAGTCAGACTCAAACAACACTGAGGAGATCCGAATAATTCATATTTCATGCAGCCAAGCCCTTCAGTAACTCATAGTAATGGGGAGTAAGTAGTGAGTGAGATGCCCTGCTATTTTTTTTCATGTGTTTTGGAAAAACATTAATATTCACTTAAATAAGAGATCATTATTGCCCATCTCTTTAACCAAATGTGCAACACAGACTGGTTGCAGTTTTGCAGTTGCACATTATTTATAATTTTTTTTAATCAAAATCTTTGTTGTAGTTTCACTTGGAAACAGGGTTGGATTAAGAAGCACCCATGATCTTAAATCAGATGGCGTGTCACAGGTAATTTAGACCCTGGTACGGTATCAGACATGATTGCCTGATTTCTTTGAAGCTTTATGTGACTGGAAATGGCTCAAATGGTTCCACCAAGTTGTTTTTTTTTTTAGGAAAAAAACAACAAAAAACAGCAAAAAATATTGTGTGCCCACAAATATTATGAGCTGTGCAGCTGTAAGTACAGCTATAATTACTTCTCTGTGCTGGAGTTGCATATATGATCTTGCCAACCGAACTGTTTGTGCATATAGTAACAATTTAATTAGCTACCTACCGCATGCCATATTCAATCTTCATGTTCCCTGTGTAACCAATAACACCCCAGGCTGATAAACTACAAGCCCTGGGGCGGATAGAAAAGGTGGCTAATAAATTCAAGTTGAAACGTTGCCAGACACAAGAGATCATCCAGCGGCTGAATTAAAGACGAAAAACATATTCATGTATGAGTTAGCAAACATAACTCTCCTGTGAAGGATTTATGGACAACTTTTGGCCACAAAAAAAAGTGGCAGAACGCCCATTGGAAAGCATGTTGTGACTTACAATGGTTCCCCCCCATGCCTAGAACCAGACCCATACTCACCCTATACCCTCCATACCTCCTGGCTGACTCTGTTGTTCTTCATAAACATGCGCCTTCATTTGTTTAAAAAGCATTATAAAGATTATCCTTGAACAAAATACAGTCAGAAATTGCATATGCTGCAAAATATATTTGTTTTGGTCAGTTTTTTATACAAATATAATAACATATAGGACTGATTCAAACTCAGGAGCTATTCTTCTTTCTTTTTTTTTCTATTTTGCAAGACTAATCTTCTGAGATCTGAGAGGAAGCAGGTAAAACATCGTTGCCAAATAAATCAAAATAAGGTTGGGCTCATAAATACTAAACCACGGGCAAGGTGTCCACTGCCTCATCATTTTATTCATTGCTATTGCCAATTAAATAACTACACTTAATAAAGTAGTACATTTAGAAAGCCAAAACTATTCAGGGACAACAACAACAACAACAACAACAACAAGAACTGTTGATTATGGCGACAACCAGCTCCTTTTTACTGCAGAGATCTCATTAAAGCTTTTCTTTTTGTCTGAAATATGAATGTTTTTATGAGTCAGCTAATCATTTGTATTTGATGCAACTGATACCAGATTTTAATTGATAATGCTGTCTGTTCTTTGCCATTGGTCAAGAACTGGAGACTAATGAAACAGTACCGCACCTTAGGGCCAGATATAATGAAACATTGTACAAAACCAACACCCTGCGGCTTCATGCATTCAAGTAATAACACCGACTACTACAGGAGCTTACCACTACTGCCATTTAAAGCCCTCACATCAGCATGACACATATTAAATAGTCTGTGGGGTACGACTTTTACTAAGTTCATCTACAGTGTGAGCTGAATACAAAGTTCAAGTATGAATAACTCAGTTTCAAATAAAGTAGGTCTGCGTAAAATTATAGTTTAAGTCACGTCACGGTGACAGTCAATGTATTCTTGATATAAAGATTTCCAAATGTTGCTGTTAGCGTTGATAATATTATAATGAAAATAATAATAATTTTTATTGGCAGCAGAATGAGGTTGTCCTACTCATCCAGAAACTACAGGAGGGGAAAACAGCAGCAGATACACCAGGATGTAATAGAGTGAGCTATCACAGCACTTTTTGTTTTCCATGTTATTCTTGAGACCGTACACTTAACTGATGTCAGACATTCTGTTTCATCCTGTGCATAAAGAAGTATGTACAAAAAGTTATTTCGTCATCAGTTGCTTCCAATGTTATGTTCACTGCCCTCAGTTTACTAATGGCGTCTAGTAGATGTAATATCCATACTTAGTTTATCTATAGAAAGTCCATTAGTGACTTACAGTAACAGGAGAGAGGCTCATCAGCAGCTCATCACCTATAAAATTCACAACTCACAACTTTCCCTTCTGTGTTTTCCATATTGTGCCATCACATCCATGTCGATCTAATTAGTCTATTTCAGAGAAAGGCACTCCATGTGTTGGAGACAGGGTTATGCAAGGGTTATACACACAAAGACTACATTCACATAAAAAAGTAGTCCCTTGACCACCATTTGCGATAATATAATTATTAAAACCATTGATCTTTGACTCATTACAGACACTCAATGAACACCAGATGCTTGTAAAAGCTTTTCTTGTTAGCCTGTAGCCAACTGCAGAAAAAAAAACCCAAAACATTCATGGCAATAAATTAGTTGAACTAATTAAGTCAGTAGGTCCTTTTCTACCAAACCATAACATATGCCTTGTTTTTAAGCCTGCAGTATTGCAGTGTGAGTGGAGAAGGTATCTCTGCTGATTTGAACTTGTGTTTAACAATGAACCTGTTAGTTTCACTCTGAATATTTTTCATGTCAGCTGAAAGACTGTCAGCTCATGCTCAATTTTAGTAATGCTCCCTAGATCTAGGTTTCCCTCTAGCTCGTGCTTTTTCACCATCAGAACCCAGAGAATATCCAATCCATCACTGCAAAACTGCCTGGCCAGATTTTTAGATCGATGGAAGTGAGGGATTTGTAGTAATTAATAAAGTTCTCATTAAAACAATTAATTTCTAATGGCAATAATTGTGTTGTTTTTTTTTTTTCCCTATAAATGTAGACTAGCATTTTGCTAGCCCTCCCACCAAGGCCATATAAGTTTCAATTCACCTAATTACAACAATGCCCCAGTGCCCTCAGCTTTAGTGAATGAGCATGTTGAACTAATTTCCTCAATATGATAGAATAAAATAAATGAATCTATTCAAAAAAGTTACATATTTCATCACCTTTGTACCCCCCCCTTTCTGTAGTTTACACATATTCCAACAATGTGCTTGTTATTAAAACATATTCTCAGCCGATCACACTAATGATTCTTCCCATCTGCCCCATCCATGCATTGGCCTGTTGTGTGTCTCTTTTGTTTAATTATAATAAACTTGAAAGTATCATTACTCTGATGAAAGCCAGCAGGCTAATTAAAATAATTTTGGGTTTTTGTTGTTGTTGTTGTTGTTGTTAGTTTTTTTGCTTGTCGTTTTAAATTTGTAATATAATGTAATGTTGCACCGCTTGGGAGGGTCTGATTGGTTTTGTTGCATTATAAAATGAGGTGCCACATGAACATGTGCACAAATGTTTTCTCACAGTCTCATTAACCCTGTGACCCTGTGAATCTCAGGCCGATGACATAGGATGCCACAGTTGTCTGATGAGTAAACACTAATAAAGCTGTTGTTTTCAGACAGGACATGACTCTACTCAGGACTGTTCTCCTGAGAATATTCCCTGTTCCCTTTAGCTGCAATATCACCCCTCAGCATGTTCTTGTGATGTGAGGCATATGAAACATGACAGCAAAGCGTGTTTTTGAAATGTATTCTGCTGGTATAAATGGCCTGTTTGGCTGTAGAACAGGAAAATATGGCTGCATTTTAAAGCTCTAGTTCTCCATCTTTATGAGTACTCGCTAACTTTACAGGTTTCGACTGTAGACTTTCACATTCTTTTTCATATGTCAGAGATGAACACAAAATGTTCTCCTGATTAAGCCTTATTATTCTTCTGCCTGACATAATTCATCAACAAAGGCCCAGCAGTAAAAAAGCAATTGATCTGGCTGGTGGGAGGTCTGAGCTCAAGCTGAAATTGGGCATTAAAGTGACACAGTCCATTGCTCCTACTCACAATATCCCTCCTTCCATCAAGGGAAACTTTACGAGTCAGTACGATTAATGCTCCAAGGCCTAGACGTGCTAGTTCCCCACTGCTGCCACATCGTAGCCAGCAATCAGACGTATTAAAAAGAGACACAATTCAATTAAACTCTTGTTGACTTGTTTATGTATTGTGTTGAGCCTTAATTGACAATTAAGTAAAAGTTGTAAAGACAGTGTAACTAATGGTTATCTCAAAGATTGACCATAACGAGTGTAAAGGGAATTGAAAGGAGAGGCTCCCAAAAAATAGCAGTTGTTTTGATCAAGCTGTACACTGCAGCCCGTCGCACTTCACTTTTACAGCTTCAAACGTCTGATTATTTCTGTAGTTCGCTGTGGGCTTCTAATCTATTTCTAGACAGTCTTCGGCCATTTCCTCAAGCAATTTTGGTGAAATGAACCTGCCTGTCTTCAGTACACTGCCTGTATTACCGTATTTCTTTCCGCTCCACTGTTGACTCTGACAACAGTTTAGCCATCAGTTGTCCCTTCTTGAGAACTACTCATGCAATGAGTCACTTTTTACCCGCAGCAGCCTTAGGAAAGCAAAGGCTGGGCTGGAGGCTATTTAAAATGAAAGGCATGATTGTGTTAGGAGTCTTTGTAGGCATCAAAACCTGCCAATGTTTCCTCCCCAGATGAGGTCAGGTGACCTATTGATGTGGATGGTGTTCATGTAATAGCAGTGCTTTTGTTTATCTCACACCCAGCAGAAATCTAATTTCTTTTGCTTTCTTGGTGATGAATTATGTTTATAGAAATGTGTGGAGGGAATCTATTATCTGGCTGTTTACAATTCAGTACAGGAGAGAAATTGACCTCGACACCTTTAAGGCACAATAATAAGCATTTAGTGTCTCATAATAGTATACAAACAAACACAAGCATAATATGCAAAAAGTTCTATTAGAGATTACATTTGTGTTCTTCAGGGGTTTTTGTGTTTATTTGTAAGGTCTGAAGCCATTTGCAAAATTGAAATGGAAGTCAGGGACAAGATTGGAGGCGCTATTCTACCTGAGCTCAGGATGCACCAGATAATGTGTATATTTTGACGTACAGGGATTGATTTCCCCTTGCCTCATGTTGTCTTTCACATCTATAGACTACTCATAATTGTAAAAAGCTTAAACGTGTACATTCATTCGATGTATATTCAGGTGCCTTTTTTTGTTGTTGTTTGGACTTACTTTCCCAAGAGATTTTAAGGTTGGAGGGAGAACGGAGAGACTAAAAATTCATTCTACACAGTCAAATTGATGGCAAACCCCTCAGCGGCCTGCCATGGAACAGATGGTATTACAATATGAGGACAGCACTATTAACAGATTCATCCATTTTGTGCCTGTGTTGGGAGAGTATCACATCGCTGTTGAGGGGTTTACGGAGCCAAAATTGTCAGATGGCCACTTCACCTTTCAAAGAGAAGTTATGCTTTGCAGAAAAGACAGCATACGTGATACATTATGTTCTGCCACCGCCAAGTGGCATCTTATCACTTTGTATCCCATGTTGCCTTTTGATTGCTATTGAGAACATGATGTAGGAACCTCACGGAGAATAGTAGCAGAGTCCCGCTCCCTGCATCCATGCTTTGAAAACATGTATCTAAAATGAGCTATATTGGCATTCAGACATTGTCTGGGCTAAAGAGGCTCTGTGTAGTTTCCATAAAATAAAAACTTGAGAATATTATCCCACTGTCTAATTGCACTTAATTTGTGAGATTAAGAATTTAATGATTGCTGCTACAGTGGATTTAGAGATGACGTGGTCGCTGTCACTTTGGAAAATGATGCAAATACAAAAGAAATGTTCTCAAAAGCTGTTTGCATTCTTTTGAAAGATCACCTGCTGGAGCATTAAAATCAAAGGAAAAGTAGTGGGTGGACTGGACATAATTTTAATAATGGTCATTGATTGCAGTAGCATAAAATTATCCTTTGTACATTCGACTAAGCTTCTGCAAATATAGTTAAATGCAAAATATCAAATAAATAATTACGTCCAAGAATAAATCTGGTAAATAATGATTAATATGAGACCAGCTCCATAATATGAGTTTTGTTAATACTGCGGTAAAAGCAGCTGCCAGCAAAAGGTTTTTTGTAACAACTAAACTAATGCCACCATATAGTGGGGGATATTTTAACTTGTACTGTAAGTTATCTGGGAACTGATAGATAATTTTTTTAGAGTTTGAAAAAAAAGTTGCTATTTTTATATTGCAAGAAGTGTTGAGAAAGAAAATACAGCCTTTTGTTTGATAAATACCAAGCTTGGTCTTGCAACATTACCCTACTGTAGCATAGCAAACAATAAAGACAGAAAGCAAGAGGAAATGACTTGTGTGGCTCTGTAGCACCATTAAAGTCCCTTTATTACATTTAATATTATATTTATTTAAAAAAATCTCAGCTGGGATAATAAATGCAGCTGACCTGAATTTTAAGCACAGCCGAAATGTAACTAAATAAATATCCGTTTAAAATCTTCTCTCTCATCACAGATGATCCAATCACAGTGTTGCTGACAAGGGATTTCCTTCAAAATCAAGTTTCTCTGCTTGTTATTTTATTGTAAACCTTTCCTGAACGTTCATTTAAAGCCAAGGCAAGCATTGTTTGCCTGCAGGTATAGAGAGTTTCAGCACATTGAACAAAACAGATGTTTTACACATTCAGCACACACAAATGTAAATTACACATTTTAAAAGCATTTTAAAAGGTGTGTGCGTGTGTGTGTTTGGACACATTGCATGAGATATATGAGCTGGATCAGGCCTCTCTCTGGAGGGCTCCTCATTGCCTTGTTTTTCTCCAGAGCTGCTGTAGGTCATAAATCCAAGAGACCAAGTCAGTTGTGAGCCAGACTTACGTTGAGGTTTTTTGCAGTGTTTAACAATAAGGTGCATGTTGTCGTTTGATTTGCTCTAAGAAGGAAATACCTGATAGCTAGCCTGTTACCTGGGCATTTTTCTTTCCACTGCAGCTGATATGTTTGTGATATTAGTGTAGGTTAGGTTTAGAGTTATCTGGACTATTTTAAAAATCTAATTTGGTTAAATATAGAAAATATATCTAAATTCAACCATCTCAATTCAGTCAGGTGTGATGAAGTGGAGTGACAAGACCACTCTCGTTCTATTTTTATCCTCCTTTAATTGTTTTTTATTAATGTTTCCTACTGAATCTACTTTCTCGCTCATAATTTTTGTTTCCATTGATTGTTATTACCTTGTTGTTTACCTTGTGAGAAGAATGAAACTTATAGCATCTCGAGCCTGCATTAGAAACTCGGCCAGCTTCACTGTTTGGCATGAAGTGCATTCTGGGATGCTTAGCTCCCCCACATCCACACCTCCCTTAGGACCCTCAATAAAACGGATGAAGCAAGCACACCATAGGTTATTTAATCTGTACTTGACTGGATGAAAAAGATGAAATTTAATAGTACCTGGGATGTGATGGATGACATTTCATAAGTCCTCGGGAAGATGAAAGCTGACAAAAACACAGATGGATACTAACTGCTACTATCCCTTTCCATTTAGCTCAGCACCACATGCTGAGCTTGTCCTGGCAACCAGCCTAAACAGTCCTCGATATTTTTCTCTTTCATTTTGTGCTTTACATCTGTTCCTGCTCTCTCTTTCCCTCGCTTTCTGTCTCCTTTCTCTTTCTCCTTTGTGACAAAATGTGTTAGGTGCGAGATTTTCATCGTGTTCGTGATCATACTTTTAAACTCTAAAAGGAGAAATTGGGCTGTCGCGTGATCTTACATAATCAAGCATCAAACAATATGTGGATGTGTGATCAATGGTGTGATAAATGGTGCAGAGTGTCACAGCCACCTCAGCTGAGAGAACACAGAATGTACCTGAACGCTTCGGGTAAAGTGTCTAGAAAGAAAAGGAGAGGTGAATATGGATTTTTGCCACAAATGAAGATCTCAAAAGAACTGTGTTTTTTCTGATGGTGTCCACAGCTTCTTACTTGTATAACTAGATACCGCCATCTAAAATGACAAAGAAACCCACTTTACCCAAAAGATAAACCTATCTGCTCTCCAAGGCTGGCACAGGTGTATTTCAGCATCGTGGAACTGTGCCACTATTAAAGACTATTAGTATAGCATTTGTACCAACAAACACAGGGATGTTCACAGGGAGGTGGACAATGTGCATACAGGTGTGCAATCATTCTTCATTGTGTGTTTTTATGGGCCATGCTGTTGCCTCCCTGCGAATTTCTGCACTACTTGGCTCAAGTTTTCATTAGAAAAGGAGTTTGATTCATGCTTAATTACTACAGCAGCAAGGTATCTCCCTCTACCTGCAAAGGCATTTCAAGCAGAAGATATTATGAATGTGTTCTCTCATCCGGATTTTATGGTCACACAGGGTAATACTGAAATGATTTATCACATACATTCCCATACAAAGATATTTTAAGAATCATTTAACACTGAAATTTCAAGACTTAGGAAAACAAAGTTTTGGATCTCGAAAACAGAATTGAGAAATATCTTTAGGGACCTTAGATTCCAAACTTTTTTTGAGTCTTGGTTATTCAAAAGATAAAAATCGTGCCCTTCTTGACTGTATTGATTGACATCAAGACTACTGCTTGCTTCCAGTTAGTTTATATAATTATAACAAAAACAAAGAGTCCTAGCAGAGCTTACTCAAACCTGACCATGTTTTGTGGCCCAATAATTTTACTGGGATGAATTTTTTCACATTGAATAATTACAGAAACAAGTGAGCACGAGGGTCACATAAACCATTCTCCATTTTGAAAATTTAACTCAACAGCATCAACAACAGGGTTTTTTGTTGGAGGTTGTGTAAATGTGTGTGGTCTGATCATTCTCCATTATAATATTTGAACCAATCATGATGCATGATTGGTCCATGATGGTGTGAGCAGTGATGCTCTCTGTAAGGATGCACTTGTTCACAAATAGTTCAGGCAATGTGATATTCTCGCACTGTTTATGTCAGTTAGCCAAAAAAAAATAAAAATCACATTGCACCTCTGGGCATGAATTCCACAGATATTTTGAAAACGGGCTTTGTTTTCAAAGACAAGCCACAAACGTGTGATAAAAAGGAAGGATTGGGGTCAAAAGTTATCCCGAACTGAAATTAAAAAGGGAACCAAATTTGCTTGGTTAACTGAATCCTATCAAGAATGTTTTAAAGGTCAATGGTTTTGTTGAATTCTATTTTAAAAATGCCATTTATTCCAGTGGAGAGCCCATAAATATTATGCTGCTGGACATAAGACCTCAGAAAATAAGAGTTCTGTTAGGGCTGACTCAAACTACAGGAGTTTTAAATCTTTATTTTGAAATTGTGTTGCTTTTCGCACAAAAGAAAAAAACTTCACTGATGTTCTTCACGCTAATGTCAATCATGCACAAACAACAAAACATGAAAATAATGGCATCATACAGGACTTTATCAAGATCGTTGTACTACGGTAGATAGAAAAATCGACACATCGTACGAATTCAAAAGGTAGGATGTGTGGACTTTGCAGGGAGAAAAAAAGCCAGAAGCAGAAAGACAAATTAGTCTGTATGAAAATAAAACCATTTTTGGAGAGATGCAGTCAATTCAGGTTGTCTGTTGAAAGTGAAATTTTACCTGTCATTTAGAATGGCTGTCAGAGTTGTAAATACTCAGTGTTTTTCTGTCGGCTGTTGTAAGATGAGCATTAGCCCGGTGTGTCCAACACTTTTCTCCCTTATTAGCCATTATGAAAGTGCTGATACATTCCTGATCAGCTGGAGTCTGTGGGCAGATTGGGATATTTAACGCAGGGTATGTAAAACTTTTAACGTTTGTTTAGGCTTTGAGCCAAAAAGCACAGCAAGGAACAATAGAACAAAAAGGTAACTGTGAGGGGCTGTGTGGGACCAAGCAAACAAGCACTGAGGAACGCAGGTTTTCTGTTTGAAAAGTAAAGCACTCCTTTACCCAAAAAGAAAAAGGGCACAACATTACTCAAAAACAGAAGAATAGGGCTTCTGGGCCTTTAAAAGAGATCAACTAAACAGATCTGACCAAGGCAAATCCCAACCTAACCCGAAAAGAACTGAACAGAAACTAACCTGACTACAGATGGCGTAGGGTTTTATACCAGCTCATCAGACCAAATAGAAACAACAGCAGGTAGACAGGAACAAACACTAAGCAACACAAAATGGGGCTACGCTTGAGAGAATAGATAATAAAAAAATATATACTCTACATAAAGAGTGCCAAATATACATAACTCAATAAACATATTTAACAGTAAATAAATCAAATGATGAGAAGCTCTCTCTTTCCCCAGGGGCAGCCACAGTTGGTCCCTTCCAACTAATTATCCACAGGATTCAGGGCAGCTGAATCAACTGGCTCTTCTATTGCCTGTGATGTGCCCCAAACTAAAAGGCAACATAAAGAGGACAGGTAAATAAACAGGACACTTATACTGAAAAGATAACTAGAATGTGCACGCTACAGATGAGAAACAATGCAGTACACTAATAAAACTGTGAGTATGATGTATGAAATTAGACCTATGCGTCGTTTTGTCTGTAAACCGGTGTGCATTATGACTGTGGGGATACTCATACCTGAAAGGCAGCCATCACAGTAACTTTATTACAAGGAGGTGAATATGCAAAGTCCTTCTGAGTAATCTGGTCTCAGGGGACTGAGTTCCAGATGGGTGTAGTCGGCTGGTGTAGGAGTTGAGGGAGTTCAGTCAAGTCTTTAACTGCAAACAAAGGTTCTTTCTCACAAGACAGTTACCACAAGGGTGATTGGAAGAACCAGCTTGAGGGTTTGAACTGGGTTTGTGTGGCTGAGCTGTTGGATCAGGAACAGTGGACCGGGAGGCAGAGGACAGCAAGCAGAGAAACTACGCCGAGCTCCAAACACACAAACATGAAAATGAGAAAATGACACGGGGGGGGCAGAGAAATACCCAGGAAATGAGGGCAGCAGTCTAGGTTACTGACATTAGCATTGGGCTACCAAATACCAGACCTGACAAAGTCCCAGACACAATTTTTGTTCCTTTTGTGAACCATTCCTTCAGCTATTGTTGCATATAAATGCAAAGAACAAAAAAAAAAAAAAAAGTATCCTTTCTTTCCTTTGGTTTATCAGAGAGCTGGTAAAAGCAGAATGTGAAACTGAAGGTGAAGAGACTCATGTCCCTGTTATGTTATGTTGTCTGTTTCTTGTGACTTTTATTTATATTTCCTGACTTATTGTGTTGTTTCTAACCTTTACCTCGTGTTCCACATTTGCATTGCTGTGATGTAAGGTTCCCTGCTCCTAATGTGTCTCACTTGTCCGACCCTCCTTCGGTGCCAGTTTGCCTTTGTTCTTTGCAGCAAGCCACCTAGTATTTTAACCAGTTTTCACCCTTTGACCCTGAGACAGCCTCATTGTATGTTTACAATTTGTGTCGCAACATGGACAGGAATAAAGACCTTGACTCTGATTTTTAGTTTGCAATCTGAGACCTGGCATCAGACTAAAATGTTCTGTTGTTTGTATCCGTGTATCTGACAGACCTGAAGTTTCATTAGAGGAAGAGTAATAGAAACGGTGGCAGAGATTGGCTGTGTAAAGGTGAGTCTGAATTTAAGCGGGGATAGAGCAGTGAAATAGGGAGAGAAATACGCAGTAAATGTGTCGCGCTCGTTGACAGAGCAGAAAAGCTATGTCAACCTGAATTTAAATTGAACTATCCACTTAACACAGAGTCTTGCAAATGTCACAACAGTCCACCTTTGAAAAGATGGAGGAAAAAATGATCAAATTGCACTTTAATCTCAAACGGCTGAAGAGTAAACTTAATCATCAGGGTGTGTCCCTAGACACACCCTGACAGTCAGTGGATGAGGAGTCTGACGGCTTTAACTTGGACAAGAGACTTGTGAAGTACGGCTCTGTTTTGAACAGAAAGTGGGTTTAGTGAGGGATTTGGTAGAGCTGGACTGAGCATTTTTACACTTCGCGTATCACGAGAAGAGCATTCTGATTTCAGTCAATTATTGCAGTCAGCATTTGTGTCTGGTTCACTTCACGGTCATGATTATGTTGCTGTAGTTTCTGTATACAGACACCTCGTCAAAAAACATCACTTCTGCAGCAGTTCAGCAGTCCTTGTTGAACTTCTTGGCCCAATTGACGTTGTTATTTGTTTTTTCTTGACTGCTACTGGAAATCTGTGTCGGTATTGCTGCTTGAGGGTTCTCTGCTGTGGGGTAGAAAAAGCTCCTTTGGCGATGAGGAGGAGGCGTTTTAGCGTGGAGGGACTGACCTCATTAACCCAGTGTGTTCTGAAAATCCTCTACACCTCACACTCACACTCTTAACTGGTACTTGAGCACTACTGGTAATTACAAGAAATCTATAATAGGAGTGAGAACCTGAAAGATAGCCGCAGACCACAAGTGTGAATGTTGGGACTGAGCCATACATTCCATTTAGTTGCATCAAAGATGCCCCTGGGTGTTCTGTGTCATGTTACTATCAGTCTTTTGTTCAACATTTTGCCCGAGTACTAAGGGCAGAGTGGAAACGAACACAAAGGTCACCCCCAGGTTTTGCTGACTGGATGGATGTGTGACTGTTAGACCATGCACACCATCTATTATCAGTTGGCCATTGGCTCCAACAGGAAGTTTTTCCATTCTTTTGAAATCTCATCAAAATGCATTGCTCACACCCTCATGCTGCCGCTCAATGGCCCACAGCATCTGACGAGCTCCGGACCATTTTCAACATGCTTCTCTGAAGCTGCTACAGTGCAGACATTTGTTGAACATTTGTTCAGCTATAAATAATGAGTACATTTTCAGTGCATGGCAACTTCATTAACCCTGCACCATGTTATATTTTTTTTTTTTCCCTGATTAACCACAATCCTGCATAATCAAAATGAAGCTGAATCTTCAAGTTGAATAACACCAAAGGTCCTTTCTTCACACATCTTGAAAGATTTGCTTTGGGTTATTTTTTTTATTTTTTATTTTTTTTGCAGGTTGAAAGGGAATTGTTTTAGCTTTTTCATCTTTCTAGTGAAATTATATTCTAGTTCAAATAATCAAGGGTAAGGTACTTCAGGCAAAGCATTGTCTGAATACATAATACCATCGCAATGCCCCAGAGATATCATGCAGAGCATTTTCAAATGAAAATACAGATGCACAAAATAAAGTAGGTATGATGAATATAAATAACAGCGTTTTGTTCTTTTCAAGATAAATTTAAACTTTGGCTGTCAGTCTATAATCACTTTGGTTTTTAACGATCTATGTTACCATCCGTATTTGCGCCAAATACACATGCATTGCTCAAAAGACCATAGCTATGTGTGGTTTCTGAGAATATAAGGGGAAACGTTGAAAACATGACAGAGGTGTATACAAACTGGACTGATACATTTTCTTGTGAGCCTCTTTAGAGGCAGAAATAGTTTAAAGCATCTTTTGTCTGCCTATTTTTAGATGTGCTCTAAAGACACATCGTGCATTTGCACATCGGCGCCTGAATTTTACGTTACACACTGCCTGTTATCAACACATAGTACATACAGCTGAAGTGTAGTCACAGATGGGGGCCCCCACGGGCCCATCTCTGTGTACCCCTCCTGCAGCCATTGACAGAATTTGTAATTTAAGCTTGTTTGTCTGGTTTTTTTTCAAGCTCCATGATGTTCATACTTCATATTCACGGTACTTTTACAGACAGTTGAATGTCTTTTATGCTGTTGTGCCTTCATTTACTGCTGCTCTTATTGTTGTCATTGTTTTTTAAATGTTTTTATTGTTACCATTCCTTTGATGCCGTTTTTATTGTTGCTGGTAAATTAAAGGTCTTTATGTTGCTTTATGTTGTTACACGGTGTGAGGCTTTCATTGTACTGTATGACAGACATCTATAGTGCATATGACAATGGAGATAAAGTTAAGTAAAAGCCACCATCCATAAAATTCTCTCGCAAGAACAGCACAATATTTTACCAGCCACGAGAGAGAAACTGAATATCTGTATTCAGAGTAGCTTGACAAATTCATGCATTAACAAAAGAAAGTCTGTCAGTCATTAACATATTTTTTTTTTTTTTCCAATCAAGCAAAGCAAAACTGTGATCTTGTGTAATGTTATACACTTTACCAACAGCAGGGAACAAACAACAACAATAAGTCTGTTCACTTGCTGAGGAGTATGAGGTCTGCAGCCTGTTGCCTGTGGCTTTACAGCTGTGGCTTCTTCTTTGGCCAATGCTCCCCGAAAAAATACTGAACCAGAGAAAGAATTAAGAAAATGATCCCATTTTGTATAAGCTCTGGCGAATCTTAGACTGTTGGAACTTGCCCTAGATTCATTTTATATTATGCATTATTGATTAATGATTGCTGTTAGTACGCACAGTATAGATTCTAATCATTAGTAAAGAATATGATCTGGGTGGATATCATATCATAGACACTGCTGGAGCTTCCTGCTCTTGACCCTCCTGCTGCTCCTGCACGCACCCATCTGCTCAGCATCCAGTGAGCTCCTACCAGCTTTTCCTTCCACTGCACCATCCGCCATCCAGCTGACTCGTTCCGCCATACACCTGCTGCTTTTCTGTTTTATCTGCCGGATTGCCTTTGTTCTGTGCTAGCAGTTTGTGGTCCTGCCTGCTTGTATTCCACCAGTCTGTGTAATACCTTTTGGATACATGGCCCATGCCTGTGAGGCAGATTTTGCCTTTTACCTGATGTTCTTGTGCCTCTGCCTGGTAGTTTGGATTGTTGGTTTTGACCTCTGGAGCCAACTGTACCTTGCCCTGCCCATCTCTTCCATAAACATTTCTGTGTTACCAAATTCCTGCCTCTGCCTTGTAATTTGGGTCACATCACGCAACTTTTTGATCCAGGCAACAGATCAACCCTAACCCTAACCCCTAACCGGCTGACAGGCTGCATAAAACAACGCAATTCAAAACCAAAATAATTCACATATCAAACAGAAGGTGGGCGAGGGGGACAAGGGGGAAGCTGGGATTACTGGAGAACAAAGATCAAGATTGAAGACAGCTTGAAAGAGGCACTCACGGCCAGGGGAGGGAGAGGAATCCCAGGATGGCCAATAGCCCTACACGGACCATTTAGCTGCCAAAGAGCCATACATTTCCCCAAGGAGTTGGTGGAGACTTATGCAGAGTTGGAGGGAGCGTGAATTCTAGACTAGCATTGTTTGATTGTACACAAGCTTGAATCTTACTGAAAATAAAAATTGCCCCACATTTGCTTGATAGGTGAAGTTCTTAAATTGTTGCACTCACCCTAGTGGCCAACAAAAATAGCATAATGTAGGTATTTACCTCACTGAAGACTGAACTCAGCAGCACAGTGGCAGAGTGGTTAGCACTGTTGCCCCACAATAAGAGGGTGGGTTCGGTTCCCAGCTTGGGGACTTTCTGTGCAGAGTTTGTATGTTCTCCCTGTGCCTGTGTGGGTTTCCTCCCAGCATCCAAAGACATCATGTTTGGGTTAACTGCTGACTCTAAACTGTCTGTAGGTCTGAGTGTGAGTGGTTGTTGGTCTCTGTCTGTCTCTGTGTGTTGGCCCTGTGATGGACTGCCAACCTGTCCAGGGTGACCCCGTCCTTAGTCAGTCTGAGCTGGGATTGGCTCCCCTGCGACCCGGAAATGGATAAAACGGTAGAAGATGAATGAATGCATGAAAGAAAACTGAACTCATGACTATCTGAGTGTAAATGTCTGACAACTATAATAAACACAATTATACATTTCAATCCGTCGATCATAGCTCAGGAGTTTCTGATAATACAGCAGCAGGGAGAATGATGAGAAATTCATAATGGCTGCTCTTTTTAATTCAGACTGTTCTGAGATGATGGCAATGTCATTCAGGCTGCCTTTCACTATCCCTTCATTCAAAGGGGAATGAGATTCAGAGTTGGGGTGGGGGGCGGTGGGGGGTGTGTGGGAGCAGCCTATTCTCATCTCACCCCTGTGAGATTAAAAAATGCTGAGTTCCAGTACAGCTGCCTTCTCTGGGGAGAAAGCACAGCGGAAGAGGCTCATTCCCGAGTGGCTGGATAGTAAGAACTCCACCTTTTTATACGTTATCATGAGCTGTCTGTCCTCTCAATCAGTACATATCTACCTAGTTCCATGACTCTTCTTGATTCTCTGCCTCTGCAAGGACAGGCAGCATCAATATTCTTTCCACCCACACTGCTTTCAGGGTAGGACCATTCCCCTTGAAATCAATTGAGAATTCTTCAGAAATCTAAAATTGGAACTCTAAGCTGTTCAAATGAGTAAAAGGCCACAAAACTTTCCATTATCTGAAGATTGAGTTTTGTTCTGAACGCTCCTGAAATCTGACAAGTTGCTTAAGTTTCTCCCAAAGAACTGTAAACGAATACTGTAATAAGTTCCATTTGGGAAAATGTCTCTTTTGACTTCCTGAACCTCTTTAACAGTTCCATTTTTATTTCCTGGCTATCATAATGGCTGAAAACTTGCTAACAGAAGGTCTTGTTTCAGGTGAAAAAAACAAAACAGCAACCATTGGCATGACAACAAACATCATCAAACCAGTCTGCAAATTACAATATTGCTTTCTTGTGGTTTCTCAGCTTTGTTCAAGGATGTTACAAGGATGGGAGGATTCTTATGCCAGCTCTTAATGATGTGTGATATTTGCTGTGAAAAACAATTCAATAAAACCTCTCCGGAAGAGGTTGTTCTGATAAAGTACTGGCAGTCACTCATTTTCTTTTCTTTTTTCACTGCATGTACAAGGTAGGTGTCAGGAGTTAAGTAGTTAGCATGTTGTGAATATCTGTCTGTGAGAATTGAATTAGCTATGTGCTCTTTGGAAAACTGGTTACTGCAGCACTCACTTCTTTTTGTACTGGGAGTTGGGGGTTCAGATCAGGATCAGCAGCATGGCAACTCCAAACAAGTATCAGTGTGAAAAAGAATAAAACTGTTATTCACTGTTTGAATACAACTTTGATTAAAGTAGAACAATATTAGCAAAAGTCAAATTACAATGTAATAGTGACAAATGTTTTAAAATGTTTTAGTCTGCTGTTTTGGTTGTAGATGCAGCTCTCAGGGCAATGGTTATTACAATTTCAGATTAAACATATTTTTTCACACTTTCCTTTTCAATATCTGAGAGGAACAATCAAAGGTTATTCCCAGGAGAACTGGATTCGAAATTCTATTGACTCCGTTCATTAGTAATTCACCTTCCAGCTAACAGCACCTGCAGCATCATTTCAGAAGACCAGATGAGAAAATCATACAGCTGGAGCGATAATTCATGTCTTTTCTTTTGTGGATTGCCTGTCAGCACTTACAAAACCTGTCACCAGGTGGGCTGTTATATCTATCAAATACCGTTTTCTTCTTCGTGTGAATTAACGTATTCCAATTCAATATTCATCTTAATAACTGTACTCATCTCAGCAGGACAATTAAAAAATGATTTCCAAATAGTCTGATTCATAGTGCACTGATTTGTTTTTTATATGAATAAAACAAAATCAGAACATCTATTGAAGTAAATATATTAAATGTAAAGTATGAAGCATGCAGCATCTCATTCTGCAACACACTGAAACATACTCCTGTATATTAGTTTGGTGCTCGTCCACCATTTATATTTTAGGGTCATAATAGTCAAAAGGATTTGCCTACATAATTTTTTCCAGAGACACCAGGTTTCTAAACATAGGTTTTGGCTAAATTTTACATTTTATAAATCAATAATCAAATTGTGGATGCTGGGTCATGGAAAGACGTGTTAGTTTCTAGTGTGCAACCCTCAAGTTGTTCTTAAAGCAGGATTTGCTTTATTGTAGTGTGTCTAGTGTGTGTGAGTGTATAAAAAAAAAACAAAAAACTTCCCTGTTAACGAGTGGAAGAAAATGTAATATTCACCACCAGAGTTCATGCAAGGTGCACTGCACTGTATGCAAAATAATCGAGAAATAATATCATTACATCAAAGTCGAGAGTAAAGGCTAATTTAAAGTGAAACTGCAAAAGATCTGTGAGGTAAGGTGTTTCGCAGTTCAAATTAATCTAGTCTGCAGTAAAAAGAAGCAATCTGTCATTATAATGTACCCTGAGAAATTTTGCCTCTCGTGTGGAAAGTGAAATTCAGTTTTCTCAGCAAGTGAACTATCAATATTAAACGGAGGCACAGTAGCACATGTACAAAACTCTACAATAGCAATGAATTAATAATGGAAGGCCAAAGCTCGGTGAAAGTCCTTGAAATTTTCCCCTTTTTTTTTTTTTTTTTTTTTTTTTTTTGGACACATGAATAAAATCTATCGACACAGTTATGTGTTCCCGTGTTGTCAATTATAGTATAATTATGTATAGTCATGCAATGCTGAGCCAGGAGAAGGCGGATATCATACCAAGGACACTACAGCAGACTGAAGGTGTTCTACATGTGCCATTACCTGAAATGACACTCCGTGTGTGCATGTGTGTCCCATTGACTTTGACACATACAGCGATAACTAATCTAATGCGGAATCAAATGGATCTATCAGCCCATTAAAAATGCAAGCAGGTGCAGTATTGGGCAGATGTTGCTTGTGAGTTTGGTTCAGTTTGAATGACCCACAACAAAGCGTGTGATGCAGCTGTGAGACTACGTACAAAACCTTTAATGAAGTTCCAGCAGATGTCCCTTTATTATATGTGTGTGGAAACAAAGTAACGAACACAAACCGAACAAACTTTTAAAAGACTAATAACTACACTGATGCGAGCCTTTCAAAAAACACTTTGGCAGATACTTAACTATGGATAAAAGGAGTAGCATAGCCTCATATGTCTGGAAAAAGTACTCTTTCCACAAAATTCTGGTTCACTGCCACATCTTCAACATATTAAAAAGACAGAACTACAGATCTGTCTGTTCTCTTTAATTATATGCTCTGTCAAACTGTCAATGGTCACACAATTTGCCTTTCCAGAGAAAAATTTTAGCGGGTGACATTTATTTCTATAACTAGCTTTTAAATATTCATATCTTAGTGTATGTACTTATGGGATAATGGCATCACTTTGTGGGATCATATTCAGTTCAATTGAAACCTTATAATTCAAAAAAACTCCATGAAAACGATCGAAAAAACTTATAATTAAGCAAAACATAGAGAACTCATGCACACATTCAGTGCTCATTCATCTTCTACCGTTTATTTGATTCTGGGTCACAGAGGATCCTGGAGTCAATCCCAGCTCACTCTGGGTGAGGGCGGGGTCACCCTGGACAGGTCAGCAGTCCATCACAGGGCCAACACACAGAGACACACAGAGACCAACAACCACTCAGACCTACGGACAGTTTAGAGTCACCAGTTAACCCAAACATGATGTCTTTGGACGGTGGGAGGAAAGCCACACAAACTCCACACAGAAAGGCCCCAGGCCGGGAACTGTACCCGTGACCTTCTTGTTGTGGGCGCCCTGTGCCGCCCTGCATTCAGTGTTATATCTTTGAAATGAGTCAAATAAGGAACTTAACAATAGGTCTTTGTCTATGTTGTATGTAATGTATGTCTACGCTATTTCCCAAGGAGAGATTATTTCAGGTGTGGAATTTATCTTTTCTTTGCTATTTTTCTTCTCGTTCAGCTCAAAAACATAGTAACTGGCAGTGCAACAAGACCTGGAAAAAATACAGTAGCTCTTTGATCGCTCGTGTTTCTAAAGAATGAGGGAAAAAAATCAAGTTGGGACACTAAACATGCACCCCACTGATGGAATAAGTAAACAAAGTGATGAGAAATTGAAGTGTCCATTTCAGACAAGAAACAACATGCCACAGCAGTAATGGGTACAGCAGGGCTGTGTGGCTTGTGGGCAGGTAATTTCTTCCTTTGTTGGTTTTATGTTAGGTTGCAGGGAGTGCAAAGAGAATTACCTGCCCATTGTTTGTTTTTTACCCAGATAATGTCTGAGTTATCGGGAGATAAATGTTTTTTGCATATTGTTTTTAGAAAAAAAGGGAACCAAAGTCTATTCTGCTCAGTTGTGTGCTTCATAGAAGAAGAAAACACAAAACCTGAGTGCACATCTTCCACAACGGTGCTTAAAGATGCAACCATGAGATCATTAAGTTTCTGATGTTAACAAAACATCACAACACTTTTAATCATAATTATCAAAGTTACTTTTCTGAAACCGACGATGCACATAGTTTGTTTAATAAACTCTATTGGAACTGCTCATATTTGACCTTGAACATGATCCACTGAGTGTGTTTTAGCCTCAGGCCATAAACAGAGGCAAATTTAAATATGTAATTGTTGAAGTCTAATAAAAATGCTGTGTCCATATTAAAGCAGGTGTTTTTTCCGAAGGAGTGCAGACCGTGGAGAGAACTGTAGAAATTGTTGTTGTTCTGCTGTGCTCACATACTCCTGTGACTGCCATCCAGCCCCCACTTGGCACTCTGGGTAATTGCTGTGGCTGCTTGTGCCTAAAATTGCTGCTGCCGAGGCTATTCATATCTGAGACGTGTCCATGTGCAACACCACTATTTCCCATTGGGCTTTGCTTATCTGTTTTTTTTTTTTTTTTTGCCGTTTTTGTCTTTGTTTGAGGCTTCGATGCCTCTGCAGCATAAAAGCTTGTTTGAACACTGTTCAGAAAACAAATGCAGTGGGTTAAATTTTGAATTTATGCATTAAGAAAGCTCTTAAAAAGATTACTTACATATGAAGAGAAACAGCAGCAAGAGTCTCCTGAGCAGCTTAAGGGGCGAGCTCTGCAGCTTAGAAGCCCTGAGGATTTTTAGTCCTTGCAATATAAAGTTTATTGCAACAGTTGTGTGTCCATAAGACAAAATCAACTGGAACAGCAGAAGCAGGGAATTACAAAGGGAATAGCTTGATGTTAGAGAATGTTTATGTATAATAAGAGTTTTTAAAAAATGATTACCAGATGTATGTGAGCAGACTTGATTTTACTACAGCCTAACAAAACCAGGAACAGTAAACAGACTGGTCCCTTGTACGCTCAGAAAAAAACATTTCAGTAACAATATCTTAGTGGATTCTTTGGGACAGCAGCCACCAGTGCAGAGATCATTGAACTGGGGTAATACTTGAATCCTTTTAAGCTATACATCCTCTTATTCTTGTTATATTTATAATTATGTTCATGGGCTGGTTCTGTAATAGAGGGAGTTGAAATGTGCAGTATCATTCAGCCTTCCTTCTTCAGTAACGGACTTGTCAGTGATTTATAGGCAATACTCTGGTCAATGTGTCAGGATCCATATATTGATTTGTATTGTATTTCCCGTTTTATTTTGTAGTCACTGTTCTGTTATGTAATTGTGAGTTTTACTTCCTGTTTTTGCCTCCTCTGATCACATCCTGGCCCTAATGTGTTGCACCTGTGTCTCATCGTCTCCCCTCTCGTTGTGTATTTTAACCTTCCTGTGCTAGATTGTTTTAGTTACTTCCGCATACAAGCTCTCTTGCGTTCTGATCTCTTTTTGCTTCCTGTGTATGACCGGTTTTGGTATTTTCAACCTTTTGGATTTTGACCATTTGTTAACTCCTGGATTAAAGAGCTCGCTTTACGGACTTGGTACTTCTGCCATGCTTCTCTTGCATTCACACTCTGGCGTTCACACAATGTATAGATGCAGATTATTTTCAGTCAAAGTCACTTTTTGGTAGCGCTCTATAGGTAGTTATTTTTTTCTGCATAGATGTAGTAAGTGATACTGTTCTAATTCTAATTTGACTTTGAAGCAGACAGCCACTGAACATGATAGCCCCTAAAACTGAACCTTGAGGTACCCCATATGTACTTATAGGTCTTCATGCAGGTGTGATTAGATAGATGACACATAAACAAGAGAGTAGAAGTATGATATCCTGCAAAGACCCTCAACAGGACTCCAACCAGGTGTGCTGAATGTCTTGACTTCTTAAGTCATCAGGACACCACAACTATTTCATGGATTCAAATCAGCATTTTCTTCATACATGATTACAGCAAGGAACTTCCAACTTCCTTTGCGTCATCACCTGTACCAATAAATCATATTGCATTTCCACATCTATGCCACATCTATTCAGTGGTATCGTACAAGTTCAATCCACCATTCATATATATTTCGAAAGCTGCAGAAATTAGGATCATTTGACATGAAAGTGACTCCCCCCCCACATACACACACACACACACACACACAAAAAAAATGCTGATCAAAAATGGCTTTTCATAGGCCATGTCGTCACTTCCCAGTCTGAGTGCAGCCAGGAGCAATGTTGTGTTGCAGCTCTTCTCCTTCCCCATCAGTTACTGCCTCCTTCTGTCTACACACCACTGTTTTCAGGAAAAAAATGCACAGTGAAAAACCCTGCTTTCTAACATCAGAGCGCTCACTGATAAAGTACTTAGTGGAGTCAAGTATGCAGGGATTAAAAAATAAAGCGGGCGGAGACCAAATTAGAGGTAATATGGCAGTGGCTTTTAGAATATACTGCATTGGCAGAAACATGACTACAATGAAAATTTCTACGGTTGCAGTAAGATATTATTTTTTTTCATCCTCCAATTTGTCCAGAGCACTACTGTTTCCTAATGATCGAAATTCATTACTGCAACTTTAACAATTTGATTATGACTTTGTAGTATTCGCTTTTTTCTTTTTTGTTAACGAGTTCAATTCATTAACTTCGTTAATAGTGTCCAAAGCAAAACCAGGCAGCTGAATCATATTCAATTACACTTGTATTTCTCAGGAACTTCCCCTCCTCACGAATCCCAACCACCAAAAATGTTTCCAATGAATCCTTAGACATTGGAGCGAATACACTGATTTCCCAAATGGGTTCATGTTCACCACACATCATTTTTTGTTGATATATTTTTGTAAAGGCATCCACAGGTTTGCTGGCTATGTACATATTGCAAATACTTCCAGCCTTTGGTCAAGAATATGGAGGACTGCACCTGTGTTTTTAAAAACAAAACTATTGGCTCGCATGTGAAATAAATGGAAATGGAAAAACAAAAAGCTCTGTCCAGCATTTTCTTGAATTAACCTCCTACTTCTGTGGACCAACAGTAGAGCTTAGTCGTTTTTATCCAAGTTACTGATATAATAGATACTCACATATCAATAACTTTGTCAAGGTTTTTCGATATTATTATTTTATAAATAATAATAATAATAATATCAGCAAAAAGAAAAGAAAATGTCATGGCAAATTGAAGAGAAAATAAAAGACCAAACAGCAACTCGCTGACCCAATGAAAGCAGTAGCTTTTGTGAATCATCTGCAATTTAGTGAAGCTATTCACCTTTAAACCTGCTAAATTTAATAGAAGCCCATGCAGACACATACAATACTTCAGACTTACCTGGGACTTATCCATTCCTAAAAGGGAAAAACAAACAAAACTGAAAAGGACCAGAGCAGCTAGCCTCATGAGAACAGAACACACACAGGCTGAATCTCAAAAGGAGAGACAAAGCCCTTTTCTTCGACTTCATTCTTATTTAATGCCAGGTGGCAGCCATAAAGGGCTGAAGAAATACTCATTGTTTGTGCTTCAGGGGGGCGTTATTCTTTTATTGAGCTAGGAGACCTTGATTTGGGTCTGATTAAAATTATAAACCAATCTGTAAAAATTTGTTTTTGTAAACAGCCAGTGCAGCACATGCGCTGATGCTGGAGTCCACAGCGACTAGCCTTTTGTACTACAATTTGCGAGCGTTAGATTGGCACAGCATACTGTAAAAATACTATTAATTATGTCACAATTAATTCCAAATTTATGAAAAAAAAAAAAAAAAAAAAAGCCCACAATGTAAACATGACAAAACATTAGACCTCTGTCTGTGAAATGCATATCGCCATCGTATAACATTAAAAGCCTCCAGTGGGTGTTGGGCTGTTACAGCAGCCAGACTCCAGGGCTGAAGGCAGTGTGAATTTCTCTGGCAGAGCTCAGTGATTGGCACTGGATGGATGAGTGCTGCCCGAGGCAGTCCAGTGTTGCTGGATATCAATCACTGTTGATAAATAGCCCTCTCCCATGAAAACAAATGTCCCCTCTTTTACCACTGATTTAGATGAATCAGCCAAAGGACATCAATATCCAATTGTTCTGGCTTGCTTCCTCTCATCAAAGTACATCTGTTAGTCGTCTTTTAGGGGGAAAACAAATGTCCTCCAAAATGCTGGCAAGCCTAAAATGTAATTTCCCAGCTACATAGTCACCTGTATAAAAATATCTCTGTGAAGATGGCAAGTCGGTTCTTTCATGTGCTGGGCAGCGGTGTATTCATATCTCCTGAATTTATTACTATCTTTGACTATTACTAGCCTCTCTTGCCAACATTCACACACTGAGGTCCTTCTTCATCGCAGTGGAAAAGCTGTCAGGGTGAAACCTAAATAGGTAATTATCTGACTTGAGTGAAGGAGAGGAGGAGTGAGAGAGGCCGCCAGCAGTTCCTCGTGACCGGCCTAAAATCAAGCCCGCTTTTCAGCCCAGGAATATTAATTGCGGTCCCACGTTACATCTGTTGCCTTTATCGGATCCCCTTGTTTTCCCAAGCAAGGCAAAAGGAGGGCAGAAGGGAAGTTTTTCCCTTCCCACATTTATCCATTGATTGTTTACCCAACAGGTTGGCATTTGAGAGGGACGCCCAGGCATTAGTAATTCATTGCTAAACTGCCAAGGCATTCTGATTTCATTTTTTATTTTTATTTATTTCGTTTTTTTATACTTGTCGTGGTCATGTAAGTGCGTTTGTCAGAAAGAGAGAGAGAGAGAGAGAGAGAGAGAGAGAGAGAGAGATTGGTTGCCCTATACTTATCCTTGCCTTTGACAAAATGAATAGTCTGTTTCTGGTGGCTTACTGCCCCCAATAGGCTGTAATAGTGAAAACCAAAAGACGAATGAGAACTGTTTCATCTGCTTCATTTTGTATTTTTGAGTACTGGCAGAGCAATTTGCTGCATTGGCTCGGGACATATATGTAGGATAAGAGTGGGTGTAAAAGTAAACTGTAAAACTGTGTACAGTAAATTTGTGCAAGTAGCATTATACTATTCACTTAACTATACTAAAATCTGTAAGTGTAATTCAGGTAAACGTCCGTATATTCAGTCAATATAGAGCTACTCTAAATCACATTGCAAAGAACCGCAGTTGGCTCAACAGGCAGGATAGAATGATGTCTTCAAATTAAATTATATACATAATATTGTGCTATGTTGCACATGGATATCTCAAGCACAATCCTTATTGATCATATATCCCATCAATACTCCATCACAGTTGGTGTCTGTCAGATTTGCCTGAGGTCATACCAGCTGACCTCCTGTCTCAGTGTGGTTTGGAGCCTCTCCACTGAGCGGTAACAAATGATTATCCTCCTGGCTGCTCTCTGCAGTGCTGCTGAAATAGCCCAGAGTGTCAGTTTGCTGCTACCCTACAGACCTGTTGGGGGAGGGTGACTGGAGATGGATTCCTTCTGTCACGCTCCACTCGGGCATTCTAGAAACTACTTGAAGAGATGAACCATGTTTGTGTCCACGTCTTTAATTAGCTGCACAGGCCTTTGCATTGTTCAAAGAGCTGTTACGCTGCCTAATAGCAGCCAGCAGAGAGACCTGAAAGGAAATAACGAACATTCTCAATTTGGAGATTCCATTGCTTTGGAGTCCAAAACAAATGAGAGCACAGAAATGCATTTTGTAAGGATTTGCAAGTATGCAAATAGCGTTATAAGGAGTATAATGCTATGCGGGGTGCAGCATGCGTGCGTAAGCTAGAGTGTCCCGTAACAATGAGAGAAATGCCAGAGAAGTGGGTCTCAGATGATTAAGAGCTGCCTCTTTCCCCAGGCGTCTTTGTCTCCAGAGACACATCATCTTCCTGATAGTTTCTAGGCTGAGCTTCGGCCCTGCGACAGATGACAGCGAAGAAAAAGCCCAACTACTCTTCCTTTGTCTGGTTCAGGAGGGCAGGCTGCTGCATCTAGATTTATTTATCTTACAAATGACTCTATCTGGAAGCAGTGGTGTTTGACTTCACAGCTGAATGATTGAGAGGGTGTAGAACTGATCTGATCTCCACACTCTTCCTCTTTGTCTTTTGTGCTCTTTTTCCTGTGCAGACACTTAAAATTCATGAAGCCTCCTTCAATTAGTTCCAAAACAGGTATTTTTCTTCACTTGCCAGCTCTCATAGAACATGTTGCTAATCACATTTGATCTGGTCTGCGTTTCAGTTCCTATTCTATTAAAAGATACCTCTGTGTAATCAAGAAGCCTCTGTGTGTTTCTGTCTTTCATTTCTTTTTCTTCAACAGACAAAAACATGATCCTTCATTTCCTAATTAACTAACACAGGGGCTTGTGAAGGAGAGAAAATAAAATGAGGCATAGATTGTCTTCTCAGTAGAGGCAATTAGCACCTTTTCTTAGCCTGCAGGTAACATTACAGGTTGCCGAAATAGCTGTTTTTCATTGTTGACCTGATGTCGCTTCTTTTCTTCTCCTTACCTCCTATGAAGACTGACCTATATGGACAACAAATGTCAAGTGTAAGGCAGAGAAGAGATGAGAGAAACAGTAGAGAGAGGGACAAAGACAGACCAAAGCCTACTCTCAGGTCTACTCATGCAGGAAATAGAAAGAAAAAATAAGATTCGCTCTTTCTTTCTATGCTCCCCTGGAGAGGTCACCTCTTCTCAGAGCTACACGGGGAAAGCAGTAAGATGTACGCACCTTGGTACATACCTTTTCCAATTCTTAACAAGAGCACAGCCTAATTATAAGACAGAATATTTATAGTGGTGAATGTTTAATAGGAAGAGTTGTGAAGTGCAAATTTGAGGACTCAATTTCATGACTTGTGTCGAGGCCCTGCTGTACAACCTTTGGCTGTAGCTGTAGGAGCCAAGGCTGCGTATTTCATGCAGTCCTCTTTGTTCGCACACAGCAATCAGATGATGAGTACATTGGGCACTGGCCGTAGCAGAATTTGAAGGAAGTTCCAACAGCCACAAACTGTGACAACTTATTAACTGGCTTGGCAGGCTTTCGGACTCACTGCTCAAAGCCCTGCAGCAATGTTTAGTATTTTTGGCTTTTTCACATAGGCTTTAAAGTAGGATTTGGCTGCAGCAGATCCATTACTATGCAAACACACCACCAGAGCTAATAATAATAATTAAAAAAAAAAAAAAAGGCACTTTACAATGCCTTAATTTTCACACCTAAGACTCCTACTGTTTGGTTGAGTGATTAAGAGCCAGGGATATTGTTCTGTTCCTCTGAAGCTTTAAATCGCTCATCTGTTGTTGGGACTTTGCTTCACTTGATGTCTTCAGTAAGTAGAGCATAAGAGCTGCCATTAACATAAAAGTTGACAGTCCTGCCACAGAGCTTTTGCCATTTATTTTGGTGTGTCAATCAAACAGCATGAGCAGTTTCTCATGAGATGGGCTGAGGTAACGATTTATGAAGACTGGCATCTCAGTTGATAAGTTGTGCAGAAGGAATGATGCAAAGGAAAAGAAAATGCTCCTAAGAATATACATGATTGCCACTGGTGACACAACACAGAAATATATTTGACATTCAAGCCATGCGCTGCCATATTACAACACACTTGAGTATTTTATCATAGTAATGTAATGCTTTTTCCTTTCTTCTTTTTTTCTAACAACAAGACATGACAAATATATCTTTTTAAGTATTTTCAAATGGGCTGATTGGGTCTGAGGGGGCTGACACTGTGCCTGTGGGATATGGTGTTGTGTGTCTTTATTCTTTGAAAATTTGGCTTTGATAACAGACTCTTGTTGGCACTCGTCCACAGCAAATACAGGCAAATGCATCCCAGTGAAATGTACACGGCACCTTTGTTAGTCGTTGACGAAAGCAAGCGCATACCCACTGACTCAAAATACTACTGAATCACACTGCTGCCTCCTTGACACAAGCAAATATTTCTTGGCTGTACTCTTGATGTAGAAATAATGAGTTTCAATTATACCACAAAAAGAGTCATTTTACACTCAGTTGGCTGTTCATTAGGTACACCTAACTAAAACTAATGCAATGTTATACCGCGGCCCATTACACTCAGATTTCAGATACATTTTTTTACTATGTGTTAGCATAACATTTTTAACATTTTCATTAAATTTATATAATTAACTCAAGATCATCATATGTTATTGAGCACAAACAACATGAGTAAACAAGGAGCAGCAGATGATGTGGCTAAAATACATGAAATGTAACTTGAACAAAGGAAGAGCATTCTTCAAATCTGCACCTAATACACAAATGTATTTTGCCTAATCCAACTGCAATAACAGTAGTGATGTAAATACAAATGGTTTAAATAATGATGCATTTAATAATGGGTTGTTGCAGAGCTTCTGGTCTGTGTCCAAGCCTTGCATAAAATTACAAACAGCCTGGCTGTACTTTTGGTTTCCATTTCCAGTTCAAGCTGCTTAAATCTGAACAAATATCAGATAGTATCAGGCTTTTCCTTTGAATTCACTTTGCCTTTAGTCCACTTGTGCAAGAACCTGTAACCCTCATTGCCAAGAAAAATGAGGAGAAACAAATCATGGCTGGTGCTGTCTCTCTCTCTCGGTCTGATGGAAACTATTTCAGCACCCATTTGTGGAAGCAGATCAGGCAGACATTGAATGGCAGCAGTGATATATTGTCAAGATAACATTGTCCCAGGAACTAAACCCATGTGCTGAGATTTTGCAGAAGGCGCTCCCCAGTCCTAGAGAATAAGTACTCTGTGAACACATGGGTTCACAGAGTACTGTGAACCTGGGGTTGTTTTGGTGGTTTCTCCTCCACATTCTCATTCATTTCAGTTTTTTGTCAGATAGTTATTAATATTTGTGAGGTGAAAACTGATTTTATTTGGTCAGACGTCTATAGTGATTTGGCCCATGCCTTCTGGGATTTTTGGGGAATAAGTTGAATCATTTTGGAGGGTCAACGTTTTCACCGCAGTGACAAGGAACCCAGCGCAGCACAGACCCTTTTAATATTTTGTGTGTGCGTGTGTGTTTTTAGTGACAGTACCTTTTGTTTAACATAATGTTTGTCTGTAAATTATGACATCAGAAGTTTATAGGATTACTATTTTGTAGACCTGTTAACAATTCATACCTGAAACATGATAATGAAGGTGAAACTGAAATGTAGTGTGGTACAAGTTCAAATTAACATAAAATGGAAATATTCAACTTAAGTATATAATTGTCACTCATGGATCAATCCATCTTTCATTTTTTTCTGACATTTATTGAAGTTAGTAGATTGTCTGTTACGCACAAGTAACAGCCCACATATTTTAAGACTTCCATCTCCTGCTACCACATCCTGCCTGGAGGGGAGATCCAGGTATTTAGCCTGGGAGGGTTTGTTAACACGGACTTTGATAGCACTTGGTTCATAAGTGCTCCAGGTTGTGATCTGATACCTTCTCCTCTTGCTCAGGGACAGTTTTTCTACTTAAACATGGATTTACTCCTTCACTTCTCTTTCAAACCATCCTTGCTGTCCAAATAGATATGTGGTTTTCACATTGGTGAAAATCAAAACCCAGGACATCCAAGCATTCACGGGACACGTCAGCTCAGTGGACAAAAACATCGAGTTAATACGAAAAGATTTGATGAGCAACAGTTCATCTGCCTTTTCTTGGACTGATTCATACACATAGAAGAAGACAAGAGCCCTGGCGTTGGGGGTTTACAGAGAATCTGCACACACAGACCAGTGCTTATTTTTCCTCAGACCCAGAAAAGCTATCTATTTCATGCAGCCCAGAGTTGCAAGGAATGCACTGACCTGTACATCAGCGAAGCCAAACAGACACGAAACAAACATGGCTGAACACAAGGCAGCCAACTAACCAGGAATAGACTCAGTACTTTTCCTGCACCTACAGGACAAGCGTACAGTGTTTTGATTATAACAACCTCCACATTTTGGACAGGGGGGAAAGGTGGTGTGAGAGAAGTGTGAAGGAGGCATCTATATTAAAATAGAGGAACTATCCCTAAACAGAGAAAGAGGCCACAGACACCAGATCAGAGCTCACATGACTTTAACCCCTCTGGCCACAGTCATCATGGCAACAAGAAGCTCTAATGAACCAAGTGGTGTCAAAGTCCTTGTTAATGATCCCACCAAGTGTAAATTCCTGATTTTTTCACAGTGAGTCAGAACTAATGAGGCCCGTTGTATGAGATCTCAGAGCGCTATCACCTGGATGACTGAGAAATAAACAGACCTCATGACTAAATAATATCGTTGTTGTTGGTTTTTTCTTTTTTGCATTTAGAGCATCTTCTCATACCCAAGTACACTTTGATACAAAGAGAAGTCACAATTTTGGCCTGTTCTGTGTATACTGTGAGTACTTTGTGTACTTTGACTTATGACCTTTGAAATGTGCATAAAGAGGAATGCTCAAGGTCATGGTAAATCATCACTGTGTGCCTTGTGTGAACCTGCTGCCACCATATGCACCGAGCAGCGTGTAGGGACCAAAAGGTCTCAAAAGGTAATTTGTCAAATTCGTAAGTAACTAGCTTAAATTCCATTGAGACACCATGTTTCGCCAGCATCCATTGGAGAAATTTCTCAAACTGCCAGGCTATAACTACACATCAAGAGTCAGGGTGTACACTTGAGATCAAACATGGGGTTCATGAGACTAACCCTTATACCACTGACCCATTATAAAGTCACAGTCACAACACCAACATTTCCTCCCTTCAAAACAAATTGAGCTTTTTCAAACATTATTTTCTAATCATCATCTTATTTAGAGTTACATGGGCAGCAGCAATCTCATGTCTGTATATTTCAAATTATGGTAGAAAAAGAGTCCTCTTCATTTATATATTATTTTTTTCCAAGTATTGGTGGAACACCATTTGCGTAAATGATTTGCCATTACTATCTCTCGCCCTTTTTACATGAAGAAAGGCATTAAAAATCTTTACTACTATCACTGTCTTCTCTTACAGCATTAGGCTCAGTGATAAAACTCACCTGCACCTGCTCTGCTCCTGTTTTGTGACTTTTACAGCGTATAGCTATCATCTTCACTGACTCACAGCAATATGAATCTTAGTGACTGGAGTGTAATGTTATCGGCCTGACCATTCAAACCAAGCCTGACAAAGGACTGCACTACTGTTCAGGTCCTTTCAAATGAGTAAGCTGCCCAGTTCACTTTATAACGGTGTAGTTAATATACAATATCTAAATGTCTATTAGATTGTAATTTACATAAGAAATAAGATTATATCGATTGGTTAAAATTCTACACACACATATATGATGAAGATTTTTTCACTGAGAATATAAAAGGAGCTTATTGGACAGCATTTACTGTCAATCAGCTTTATTTTTCTTGCAAATTACTGTTAACCAGTCTCCAGCCGAGCTGTTGATAGCAGTAAAAACACTGCCAGTCCGATTGCAAATGGTTCACACATTATCTTGCGTTTGGAATAAAAAGCTCATCCAAATTCTGATGGCTGCACTGGAATAAAAAAAAACAAACAAACAAAACATAATAATTTACTGAGAGTGAGTGAGTGGGAAAAAAAAAAAAAAACTTAGCAAATCTGTGATATGTAAAAAGAAAAAGAAAAAGAAAAAAGCAGCATTTAATATAACAAAAGACCGCACTAATTTTTGTATGTGTTTTCTCTTTTGAAAAGTGATGGCGTTTCTGTTTATCAGGAAAAAAATCATTTAAAAGCACAACACAACAGGCATATTTTTGAGTCAAGTCTGTTCTCTGTCGCACAACAGATATTGACCAGCAGGTCTGTTCTCTGGACTTTAAGGTGCTCTTCTGACCTGATGATCTCCCCCTGCTGAAGTACACATGGTATGTCAGCAGAAACTTCGGGCACCACGTCAATAAACTCGTACAAATGGGTTGTGGACCTATAACCTAAGAGCAGTTATTGCTTTGTTTTTGGCCAGCGAAATGATATACCTCAGTAGTTAGAGCAGGTAAAAAACAGTTTCATTTAGCGCATGCCCCAAAAAACAGTCTGCATATTTGATTCAAAAACCATCACTCTCCCCAGCATCCCAGAGCACGTAGCTGCTGCCCAGATGCTGGATGGAAACCATCTTCACTTCAGTCCCAGCAAGAAATCCTTTAGAGGCGTTTCATTTTCATTTCTGCTAAAACTTTGTGTGGTTTGCTTTCCTCTCAGTAATGAGATGCAAACTCTGCGTTGTTCTTCTGCTTCTTTAATGTTTTTGTTTGTTTTGTTTTGGTTTGGTTTTTTTTCCCAAATTACCTTTGAAATGTTGTAGGAGCCAATGTCAAACTTTGAAAAAGAAAGTTTTCCAAAGCTGTAACAACATTAACCAGAACCAAAGGCACTAAAACTCAAGTACTTCAAATATCGTTTGTGCAAACAACCACAAAAACAACTTTTTATATCAGAAATACTTCAACAGCATAGTGTGTGGTCTCAATATTCGGAATGTTATTAAAATAACAGCTTTTACAAGCTGTCAGTAAATTACCCTCTGGGTTGAACCTGAACAGCGAGAAAAGGAACGTTTGCAATATAAAAATGATGTTTTCCTTCTCAATTAATTATCATTTAAGTGTGACTTAAATTCTGGTGGTATCTTCATCACCATCAACATTATGTTGAATTGATTGCAATTATATACGGTTTACCTAATTGGCCAAGATGTTTCGGTACTTGGTTGTTCTTAATTAACACAAGAGTGTTTAGTTTTATTCTGCATACACTCGTACACTTGCAGTCAAAGCATTATTTGATGTTATGTTTGGGCACCACAAAGCATTTGAATAAGGCCAAAAGGGGAAAAAAAGCTGTCATTTTGAACTACTAAAATCCAATGTCTATTCTTAGTCACATTAACTATGATCTCGGAAGAAGAGTTTGCTAGTAAACTAAATCTAGGTAGTATCATATTTGTTCCAAGTCTACTAGCCATTTTGAATTTGCTGTTCATGGATGGACGTAGTGACAAAATCAGAATGATTGTGAATTCAGCCATTACACATGTCTGTGTCTGTACTGTTTTTAGCATCTCACTGGAGCATACAGAGATGTAGTACTGTTTATTTAAATTGCATTATCCAACAATTATTTCAAAATTGCTAACAGAACATGCCAATGAATCTGGATCAGCTGCCTCCAAATAAAATAGAAAATAACCCCTTTTTCAAAATCAAGGATTTAAAACAGAGTGGCTAAGAACTTGCAATGATTGTCATTACCACTTGGCTCTGCCGCACACTAAAAATGGAAGTGATCTAATACACCTGTTACTACACCTTTTGTACAGCAACAGAAGGACAGAGCCCTGTTTGAACAGCTCTGTTCCAGGGGAATATCTCTTGATCCTAATGACAGCACAACATCCAGGTGGTTTAACAGAAGTTTTATGTTACATCTTTATTGTTGGCACTGAAGAAATTGTAAGTTTTGGGCATTTTTTTCTTCTTTTTTTTTTCAGATGGAGTCGTGGCAATAACAAAAAACCAGCTGTAGGTCTGATCTGTCTGCCTGGGGGCCAAGACCTGATGCTGACTATAAACCCTGGGAAGAGTTGGATGGGTCAGAAGTACATGAGCTCATCTGGAACATGGCTCGGGGATTGACAAAGGAAGAGGGACCACATGTGAGCTGTAGCTAAAAACGAGTTTAGTTGACATAAGTGAAAAGGAGGATTTAGTGTGCAACTGCTGGCCTCAGTGTATGTGGTTCAGCCAGGCCTGACAAGCCTCCCTGATCACTCTGTCCTCTTCTGCAGGGGACAGGCCTGTCTAGAGAGGACTGTCGCAGTGGGCAGCAGAATGAGACAAGCAAAATCCCTTGGCAACTGAAGTAGGTATGCATCAGTGTTTCTCTCAGCTTTTATTTCAAAAATCCACCCTTTGTAAAGACATCTGAAGTTACCAGCAGTTCTCAGAAGACCTTCACCAATATAGCTTTTTGGTAACCTCAACACCTCATCAGGATGCTTTTTCTTCCACTTTTTCTGTTCAATAGCTCATTATAAGCTTTCATTTATCAGATAGTAAGAGATCACCCTAGATGGAGCAACTTTCAGGTTCATTGAAACAGAATGAAATAGTTCAGCAGGGTCCTGTTTGCTTTTTTCGTATCTGACTCTTTCTGCTGAGGATTTTTCATTCTGTAACCAGACATCAAGTTACAGAGTTTTTTGTGTGTGTGTTCTTGAGGAGAAAAAAGGTTGAAATCTGATCAGCCTGATTGCTGATGACAGCATTAAAACATATTGGTCAATGTAAAATTTCACTGGGCGACAAACACCTGAGGTTATTACCTCTGGAATCTGATTTCATCTTTTCAATCCTTTAAATTGTTTGTCTTAACTATACATAAAAAAAAAAAAATGAATTCAAACTGACATGAAAGCTCTTGCCACAAAGGACATGTTGATAAATGTGTTTCTGCAGTGGAGGGGAGACAGGTGTGCACTGCTGTGCCCAATCAGCCCAGCTGATTATCCTTCTGCAAAGGACCATCGACAGAAGCGGCCCTTTGACAAGCGACAGAATTTGTGAGAGATACAATTAAGGTCTCATCAGGGAGTCTGTATCTAATACACAAATAGGACTGTGGCTGGATCTCGTCACATATACACATTATGTTCAAGCTGTGGAATGGAAAGCTAAGCTCGAGTCACATCAGTTTATTTGTCTTGCTCAGATGACGCGGAGGCCGAGTTCTTGGTTATTGCCGTCACTTTCTGCATTCACTGTTCCAAAGTAATTATCACATGCCAGCTAAGGAATCTGGTGAAGGATTATCTTTGGAATAATACACTGAAAAATGACAATGATTAAATGGGGCTGACACTCAGACTTTAAGGACTTCAAGTTCAAAGCACAATTCTAGATATTCAAAATGCAAACAACAGCAGAAAATGAAGGCGGTATAAAACAGTTGAGTTGGAGAACATAGTCAGTAATGTCTCCGATCAGATTTATTTTTAAATTGTCTAACAATCATTGCAGCTGACTGCTTAGCTGCAGGGTAGGATCGACAATCGTCAAGTTACACACTATCAGCAAGACAAGGATGAGTGAAAATGAGCAGCCTTCAATTGTTGATGAGCCGAATTCTCAGACATTAAACCACTGCAGTCTTTATCAAATTTTTCTCAATGTGACCAGTCTAAAGGGGCTCAATCTCAATCATCAGTCATGATTGAAACTAGAAGTCAAAAAATGGGTGAATTATAAGATTTTTCCGATCTGGCGTCTATTTTAAAAATATAACTTTAGACTCATTCAACATATTAATCATTCCTTATCGTTATTATTTAAGTGATACATCCACAGCTCAATGTGTAATTATAATGTCCTGATTTCGCTGAGAGATAAAGTGTCCAGTCTCTGCGGGAGGCAGAAATCCCGGGGCTCAGTTTCATTGACAATATCTAATCTTACTAGCGGTGTTTTGGGATTTCTAATTGGACGGGTCCTTAATGACAGACCAGTTACAAAGAAAATCTGAAGAACTTCTTTTTGGGAAATAAACATCAATACAATATGTGGGTGGATGAAAAAAAGTGGGCTGAAATGGAGGACAAAACTTACACCATATCTGGCATCCAAAATTAGTTTTGTGGCTGATGCCCGCTTAAATAATTATTTTTCTCTTGTTTCTTACTGGTTGGATATTGCGTATGTTGCTTGTATTCTTTCATCAGCCAGTGTTATTAAAAATAACATTTAAAAGAAACAGTTTCAAAGTTAATTCCCATCATGATTTCTAAATGCCTTGAAGACTGAAAGCCAGAAACACCTTTCCTGAAGTTGTCCACACAGACGGTAACAAAGTTCAGTACACATATGACTTTTGATTGAAACCTGAACTCGCTGTTGATAGATCGTGCAAAAGCACCAGCTCAGCAAACATTAGCAGTGTAAGTCCACGGAGATAAACTGCAATGCCATGCAGCTGTCAAACACACTTCATTTGCTTTCTGAGAAAGTCTTTTTGATTGGTCAACCACCCAATTTCATTCTTCTTTTCATGCTGCCGATTCATTCAGAGTTGTTTTCTGTGTCTCCAGTTACGGTCATCTCCCTCCCTGGGCCCTGGCTTATTCTCTACACACACTTGTCATCGCTTTCCTCTCTTCTGTCGCTGGATGCGCTATACAGAGCAAGGAGACGCCACTCATCCCCATTGTAATGACCTCCCCAGACACCCAGTGAAACTGTTTGTAAATCCCCAGCAGTTTGTTGGGGGACTTTGCGATATTAATAAAGACTCATGACACAGTGCAGTGTGCAGATCAGCCCCTTGTTATCTCAGAGATGCCAGCACCCAGATGAGGGGTCATTAGCCAATGCTACAAAGGACACTGCAGCAGTGGGTCCCAAAACCTTCTGAGAGACTCTTTCAAGCGCAGATGAAATTTATAATTAACCTCCTGTGCAGAGAGTATGCAGCAGTGACATCACAGAAAGTTCCGTGTGCGTGCAAGCTGCCAGCGGAGGAAAGGCATTTACCTCAGCCTCAAAATGGCCATTAAAAGTATAATGTAGGAATCTTTGGAAGCTCTCCCACCCGATGGCCCATATTGCAAAAGTGTGTCAACGGAGACAATAAGCAAAGGCATTAATCGACATATGTCAGCACTGGGAGGTAATAAAAATAAAAAATGATTGGTGATAATACACAGCATTAATAAAGTCAGCTCTGTTTACAAAAATACAACTGGGAGACTTGAACTAGCTTTCTTATGTCGTGGACCAACAAATTACTTTCCATGACAAAGCGAGTCTGCAAGCAGGACAAAAACAAAAGAGAGGGATAAGTGAGTTGAAATCATAAATTATTCAGCAACAATTATCCTGCATGCATTGATGTTTATACATATCTTGAGTAAATAAACTCAAACTTAATGTTTTCAGGCTAACAGATCGAAAGAGCTGATATATAGCTGATATCAATGTCACACTATCAGTATGTCAACATGTTTACTTGAAGCCATCCTAGCGAATTGTGCAGAAATGGGCATGTTGAAACACCATGTACGCTATAAAAATGGTTACATTTTCTCCAACATGTTAAATAATTCCTTGTATTTTATAAGATTCAGAATCCTTGCCAATTATTTGCCAATTGCATTTTAGTTTTACCCATTTATTAAATGCCATATTTCTTCCCAATATCTGTGATGAGATGTGTGTGGTGGGTTGATTGCATTTGAGGTAGCTTTCTCTCATCTCCTCTGTGAAATCATCGGTTTCGCGTATCACTATGTTATTACCATTGCGTTTAATTTTAGCTGTAATTTACACATTTGATGTGGTATTCATTTATGTTTAGCAGAGCTATGTTAAGCAGAATATCTACCATCCTCTCCCTGGTAAATCGGTTAGCATATATCCTGTGGTGACAGTGAGAAGTGTCTTTTTCAATCATAGTGACATTATTTTCCTCCTCTAGACGCTGTGCCTGTTGTTCGCAATATACAGGTTGCTGTTTGACATTGTGAATGAACAGAAAATAAAAAAAATCCATAGAAAATAATTGTGTATGTAGAGGTGGAATGTCTTTGCACAAGCATTCGCCCCAACAGATGACATATAGATTATTTTGTGAATGTAAATAAAAAACATAAATATAAATATAATAAACTGGAATTGAAATTTTTATGGTTTTAACTTATGAATCAATCTTGAAATAACTTAGGCAAGGAGTCTTATTCCTGCTAAACCTATACTTTTTGGTCCAATAAATGTCACTGTATCTGTTCCTGTGATGCGAAGCATCCACTGCAGAGTGCATTTGAAAGGAAAATCAGCGTTCTAATAACATGCTTTCAGTAATGAATGCAAGTGGCCGAAAGCTTGCACACAGCCTGAAAATGAAATTGGCACTTTTCTAGCAACAATCCTGCCTGGCCTGATGACTCGCTACCTCCTATTTAATCCGTCACACACAGCCATCATACACAACAGTGATGATTATGAAAAAAGAGCTGCATCTTTTCTGAGCGGAACCTGACGACTGTGTTGCTGATTGAAAATAAATCCTGGAAAGTCATTGGAATCCATTACAATCATTTCTGGCCTGTCATCTGCATGACATGCCGTAACCCATGCTGGCAAACACAGATTTACCAGCATCTTTGCTTAATAGTACGATCATCACTGCAAGGCTTTGCTACTGCTGCTAAAAGAAACTAAACAGAGACACTGTGCATTCACCGTGGTTTGAATTTGAAACAGATGATATCCCAGATGGCTGCAGTGGCCGATTTCCTACTTGGTTGTGAAAACTCAACGCTTTGATTAGAAGGAAATGATAATGTAGCGCTGATGTTAGCCCAAAATTTGCATAAGAAACATTCTGTCAGCTTGTAACAGCATTTTCATCGATGCTTTTCCCTTAGTTCTCTTTACCTGCTAACTACTATTCATACTAATTCAGATGTGCAAATAGACACACATCAATCTTATTTTCTGCTGCAGATTCCTCCACTCCCCAAAATCATGTTGTGCTGCGGCGGCTGTTTTAATTGTATATGTGTATATTCAGTGTATTAATGGAGAAGGTATTATTTAGCCAAGGTTATTATAATGCTTCACGAGCTTTCACAAAGGCCAGTGAATTTTCAGAGAAATGTGCCGAGACGGAAATGCAGGAAATGCACACCCAGGTTATTCTTATCAAATGTCAGATTCACCATTAAGTTTGGTCTCCTTGACATGAAATTCGGCACCCATCAAGCAGCTTCCCTTTGGTGCTGGCTTTTATGGTGAGCATTATTCAGACATTTTTGTTTTTGTTTGTTTGTTTGGTTTTTTTTATCATGCTTTTACAGATTATATACTTTATTGAAAAGTGATTTAAAGACATGCAATGTATATATTTACAGGTGTAATAAACAACCAACCAACCAAACAACCAAACAAAAAAACCCTCAAAACTTCTGAGTTGACAAAGAAGCCAACTGTGGCTGGGGATGAACACACACTGAGTTGGTTTAACTGTGGCATTTCCCATGAACCCCCCCGAGCCCACAGTGGGAATGTATTTTGCTGACTAATTTGTTTTCTCTGTGCTCTAGTTTTGCCACATTCACCTGGTCCTGTCCAGCTTTGGTCCTCTACTGTACCTAAACCCTCGGCTCACCTCTCCTGGCTCTTGTGCTGGTTCTTGCCTGATCCACAGCTGTGTCTGGTTCTGCTCATGGATATTGCAGCTCACTTCAAAAAAACGCATCTCATCTCCAGACCAGTTTCAGTCAAGTCCTCCTGCATTGTGAGTGTAGAGCTGCTCATTTGGCTCAGCCTGTTTCTTTTCGAATGAGTTTGGGCTTTATGTTTTGATTTCAGTTGTCTTTCAGTGTCATCCTGTTTTATTATGATGTTGATTTGCTTTTCATTCCGGTTTTGCTTCCTGTCTTATGGTTTTCCACCACAGAGATTATCTTCACCTCTCTCATGTGTTATACCTGTGTCTTGTTTCATGTTCTCCTTGAGTGTCTTTAAGCTCTGTGCTCGTTGTTGTTTTTGTCAGTTCGTCTTTGTGAATGTACCCCTGTGCTTCATGCTTCTTTGTGCCTAATGATCCATTTTCCTCTTTCGTCCATCTTTTGGAAACTCAGAGTTTTGTTTTTTAGACAGATGAGTTCAATTTTTGCTCATGTTTGGAAATAATTTTTGTGAGGAAATTCCCTTTTGTCTTATTGGGGTACTGAAATGACATATTTCTGACAACAGCAGTTAGTCACCAGTGCTAAACAGAAGGACTGTACATAAAACGCCAGGCCACTTTGGCCATCAGCCACTATTTGTGTTCTTCAGAACATTAGCCAGCACTCAGTGGAGGGTTATTCATGGAGGTATTTTAAGACTTTTCTTTTTGGCCTCAGTCAAGTAACTTTAACATCAGGTCATCAAAAAAGATGTTTTGAAATGTGATATTTATGCTCTGACCAACAGTCTGACAAAGGCATTCCTGTCTTAACTTTCACACATACACAGAAAATCAGTCAATACAGACATAAATAAATCATTGTTGGCTCAGTATGTGCCGTTGCAGTATGAAGACTACATCAACCAAAGCCCTTGTAGCCAAAAAATAAAGTAAATAAAGCAAATGTATTTATTTACTAAATAAAGCAAACCCAAACCCAAAATACCAATTTAATGTCGTAAATTATAATTTAATAAAGAATTAGTAGTAACTTGAAAGCATTAAAAATAATAAGATTGTTTAGTACAACAAACATTCCCAGCAAGTAGGTTGTACGTTCTCGTTGTATGTAAATAAGATATGTGTATTGTCAATTTATAAAACACAGACATTGATGATTAAATGTTGAAGTTGAAGATGTTTTGTTAACATCAGAAACTTAATGATCTCATGGTTGCATCGTTAAGCACCATTGTGGAAGATGTGCACTCAGGTTTTGTGTTTTCTTCTTCTATGAAGCACACAACTGAGCAGAATAGACTTTAGTTCCCTTTTTTTCTAAAAACAATATGCAAAAAACATTTATCTCCCGATAAACTGAGTCAGACATTATCTGGGTAAAAAACAAACAATGGGCAGGTAATTCTCTTTGCACTCCCTGCAACCAAACATAAAACCAACAAAGGAAGAAATTACCTGCCCACAAGCCACACAGCCCTGCTGTACCCATTACTGCTGTGGCATGTTGTTTCTTGTCTGAAATGGACACTTCAATTTCTCATCACTTTGTTTACTTATTCCATCAGTGGGGTGCATGTTTAGTGTCCCAACTTGATTTTTTTCCCTCATTCTTTAGAAACACGAGCGATCAAAGAGCTACTGTATTTTTTCCAGGTCTTGTTGCACTGCCAGTTACTATGTTTTTGAGCTGAACGAGAAGAAAAATAGCAGAGAAAAGATAAATTCCACCCCTGAAATAATCTCTCCTTGGGAAATAGCGTAGACATACATTACATACAACATAGACAAAGACCTATTGTTAAGTTCCTTATTTGACTCATTTCAAAGATATAACACTGAATGCAGGGCGGCACAGGGCGGCATAGTGGTTAGCGCTGTTGCCCCACAACAAGAAGGTCACGGGTACAGTTCCCGGCCTGGGGCCTTTCTGTGTGGAGTTTGTGTGGCTTTCCTCCCACCATCCAAAGACATCATGTTTGGGTTAACTGGTGACTCTAAACTGTCTGTAGGTCTGAGTGTGAGTGTGAGTGGTTGTTGGTCTCTGTCTGTCTCTGTGTGTTGGCCCTGTGATGGACTGGTGAGCTGTCCAGGGTGACCCCGCCCTCACCCAGAGTGAGCTGGGATTGACTCCAGCACCGCGGTTGAAGATGAATGAATTAATGAACTCATGGTCAGAATGAGCACTACTACATGACCTTCCTTTTTTTTCTCATTGGATTATATAGGCTAAATCTTGGCAGCTAAGATGATATATTAGGTTTCTTTTATTACAAATATCATGTTTTATGGCCAAATGTAAGAGTTAAGATTAATGAAAAATAATCTTTGCCCCTGGTACAAATAACAGGAAATTTAAAAACTGAGTTTGGAGGAGAACATATGGTTTATGTTAAATTAATATTCAGCATTTTATGACCAATATATGACAGCTAATGGTTTTTTTTTTTTGATACATTGAAAGTCCAGTTAAATATAGTTACATTTCAAATCCAAAACTGAAAATGTGATGCCAGTGTTCTAAGATAACGTTACTGAAAATGTCACATTTACTGTTGGAGGTTTCATTGTTTCATCATCAGACATCGCACAGCCCACGAGGGCTTTTGAGGTGGAAGATGCAGTTAGATTAGTCGTATATGAAGGTGTGTCAAACATGCAGTCTTGGTGTATTGTTTTATCAGTAAATGCAGTAAAAAACAGTTTTGTGTTAAAATGTAAATATTGAGTGAATTATTATTTTGACTATTCAAAAAAGTTTGTGGAAAAATATCCAAGTCAATGCTAAAGATTATTGGATCAATAATCTGCACCTGCCCCCTAAACGGCTAACCCTAACCCTAGATAATGCTGGCAGGTAAAATAATAATGAATGTTCATATTAATATCACATTTTATGGACAGAATTAGAACCTAGTATGACACACACATAATGCTACCTACCAGAAATTCCTGCCCACCATGAATCATGAAAACCTTTGAAAGTCTGACAGTCTGACAACGTCCTAGTGGGAAAATTGATACGTAAGCTGTTGAGACAAAGTAATACAACCATCTGGTCAGCTGCAAATGTTCTGCTTGAATCCTCTCTGACTGAGCTTCAGCCAACCTGTGTGTGTTTCCAGTATATTCATAGTATCAGGAAAAAAGCAAGGACTATCAATCAGCATAATCACTTCAACGATGTGTTGACAGATGCAACAAGGCCATTTTCAACTGTGACGTCATTAAATAATAGTTTCATGGGCATTACTGAAGTAACCATATCCGTGTGGTCTCTTGTAATTAATACACTTAATATTGCATTTTACCACTGAACATTAAATGTTGAAAAAAGAAAAAAAGCTAAAAACCTCAATTATTCAAAGCTTCTTTACTTGATTCTTGTAACAAAAATGTTGGCACTTGGAATAGGCAGAGCGAAGAAGAACAGAGCAGCGCCCATAGGCCTCATAAAAAGAAACATTAAGCCTCTCTAATTAAACTGAAACCTCCCCTTCCAAACTGCCTTCAAGGTTTTGGGAACATAATGGAAGGTCCCCAGGCCTTTGCTCAACCTGATATCGGTCTCCCGCATCAGCTGCTCTCCTGAAATGCTGCAGGCTACGACAATCAATAAAGAGCAGCTTCATAAATTGGAAACACCTCCTCCATAAAAACAGTGAATGGTGACTGTTCCAAACAGGCTGCCCATGGTAGAGAGACTGGATTTCAATGCAGGAAGTGTGGGATGATGCCACAGGTAATCTTTAATTGCCCTAGTACACTAACTGAATCACACAAATAAGCAGGCGCAAGAAATAATAATGGACAAAGTGGAAATAAAGTACGCATACTGGGGCTCCAGAGAGGGGAGCAATATCCTAGCAATATGCATTTTGTTAATGCACATTCAATTCGTGATTAATACTCGGGCAAGATTAAATGAAAATCATAGGGAAGAGTGTCAGCATTTCTCAACAGCTTTTGTCATTTTTTCTGACTAATGACATTAGCTACAGTGCAGCCGCATAATTTCAAGGAAGCAAAACACCCCCAGAATCCGTGCAGATTTCTGAAACTGCTACAGCGCTGAGTTTGCCTTCTCTGAGCATTGGTGAAAGGGACATATGACAGAACAACTTAAACATGTATTTTTGCTTTAAATGAACCATTTCACTGGCAGTAATCATCAAAATAAGAGGAATATATGGAGCTTCTTTGAGAACCCCAGTGACAGTATTTTTTTTTTCTCTGTGATGTGGCTGTTTTTTGAAGAAACTGTCTCTAAGTAAGGACTTTTAAGTGGCCAATGAAATTTCCCAAGCAAGAGGAGAGGCCAGAGAGCATAATGTCTTGTGATGTTCAAGTCTGAAGGCTACCTAGTGCTTTTTTGGGATATAAAGAACCACCTTAATAATGTAGGTCACGGGCACTCAAATCACTCTGCAATCACTTTAAATGCTAACAACAGAAATGTCAATATTTAGAGCAGGAACTCAACAAGTGCGAGGGTGAAAAGGTCATGAATATATCACCATGCCAAATGCTTCAATATTAAAGTCGCTTTATCAGTGTTGTCTGGGAGATTTGCCTCCAGCACGGTTAAATTACAAACCAGTGAGTGAGTAATTCAGTAAGTACAGAAAAATTCAACACTTGGGCAGATGATTTAGCCAGTAGTATTGATCAGTAACCCTATTAACCCCTTTTCCAGTGAAATTACTCTGGATATCTGTCTCTTTTATGATTATTATGGTTTCACTGTGCTTGGGAGGAAGAGAAATATGTGTCACTCCCTGCTGTGATGTGCGAGGGAAGGTGATCCAAAGCAGTGTATCCCTGGAGATAAAGTCTTCTTTATCAGGTTGCCTTCTCACCATCTTCACGTCTCCATGATGCCTCCATCTTTGCTGCTATCAGTTAATGCAATAAACCAATCTGCAGGACACACATGAAGAGCAGGCGGGATTTGTGGACAGTGAGACACTTAGCCTTGGGGCATAGAGCTTTGCTTTATGATTTGATATAGTATATATCTTTGACTTTACATACCAAATGAAACAAAACAAAAAAAATGGTAATATATGGAATGTATTGTCTCAAAATTTACTGTGTCACAGGCGTGGGCATGAAGAAGCCACGTTGCTGAAGTGTACCATCTGTAATTGAGTTGGCAGGAGGATCTCAATTTGAAACAAAAAAAAAAAAATTGTAATAATAAAAGATATCTTGGGAGGAATATTCCCTTCAGGTGTCTGCAATGCACCAGTAAGGAAGGAGTCAAGCCCTGTGGGTGGAAAGGTGCAGTCAGGTTCACTGAATTCCACACAAGCCTATCAGTCTGAGTATGACTCCTCCTGAGGGAGTGAATCCCCCACATTCAGCTGTCTGCAGTGAGTTGTTTTTCTCTCTGGGGGTAATTTGTGGCAGCGCGTGGTGAGACATCAATTCTTTCTGACGTGTGGAGAAAATAGGAACATTTAAAGGCCTTTATTTGTCATCGTTTTTCTTTAGACAAATTTATTACCATGGTGGTCGATGGCCTTGAGACACCAAACCTGGGGTTAGTGTATATCTTTTTCATGGTTATGTGAGAGGCCCTTTAGACTTCATAAATACAAATGTGTTTGAACTGTTCAGCTCACAAAGCCAGTGAAGAATACAAACCGATGCTCCACCTATTAAATTTGCTAAGCTTCTGTTGTACTTCGAGGTTTGCTGTTTGGTGATAACAGATATAATTGCAGCACTTAGCTTTTCTGACAATCATGTTGGGAGCAGTGTGGTGTATGACACATTGGACAAACTGTTAATAAACCAACTGGCCCGTGTGACAAATTTCAGCATTAAGTGTGAGTATTGCTGGGTGCCAGTTAGCAACACATGGTATCTAATTTATTCATATCTTTGATTTTACAGCAGTTCCAGCTTGCAGCAGCTTTTTAACAGTTGGCAGCAAAGTTAAGAATGAGTACACACAGTACAGTCAGCTTCCATCTCAATTTGATTTGGTTTCTCACTTCCTCGCTTGAATAAATATTCCATCTGTCTGCACTGATCTCATCACCAACACTGCGTCTAATCCTCCTCCTTAGACATCAGGCTCTTCTCAGTGATGATGGTCGTCCAAGTAAGATGACATTCTGGGTCTCACCGGGGGAATCAAACACCACAGAGTCTAGAACGGCCTACAAGGTGACATTTTATTCCAAACCATCTCCTCCCTGCAGACTTCTCTGATACCCCCACCCTCTACCCCCATCAAGATTTATGCATGCTTACCAGCACCAATCCAGCCTCGCTTCATGCAATGTATCTTTTCCTGCCATATGCACAGATAATGCAGAGACACATACACAAAGCTGTGTATACGTGCGCACACTTCACACTAAACACAAGAGACCTACAGTAAGGCTATCACACACAGTCATGTATGGGTGCAGAAATGTACATGGAGATATAAAAAGATACAAAACCTATCTTAGGGAGACATATGAACACACACTCAGACATACTCTCTCTCTCTCCCTCTCTCACCCTCTTTTGCTCACCAATAACTGAACAGGGTAGAGAAAGCTCGCAAAGGGAGTAATCTAGCACCAAGGAAAATGCCAAGTGTCTTATTAGTGGTTTAGTAGAGATGGCTGGGAATCAATGAGCGACCCCACTGGTCACAAAACAGCACTCCCAGAGACAGACATCATGTCATGCACTCTGCACTATCCATCATAACAAAACCAAAAAAAAAAAAGAAAACTCTTCCACAACTAAAGACTTTCTCCCTTTTATTCCCCTTCTGTTTGGTGCTTTGGGAGAGACAAGAATGCCACCAAGCACAGATACAAGCAACATAAGGAGTTCCTTATTTCCTGCTATTTTCCTTTGAGATGACTCCTCAATCCCACATCCACGCAGCAGGCTTATATTTTTTAAGTTCCTTATTTTTTATGAAAGACTTTTGACCACCCAAAGTTTTTTTAAGGCTGTTTGTTGCCACATATCAAGTAAATTGCGTCCCTGTTTTAACCCTACTACTGTACACTGAAGCATTAGTTTGGGACCAGAGCAGTGATGCTCAATATTGACTGCCTCAGCAGTGTTCTGTGTAGGTCATCCAGGTCATAGTTCTCTGAAGAAGTTGAATCTAGCTTTCGATTTTTGAAGAATGTACAACTAAGTCCACTTGCATTAAATTCAACTTTGTCCAGTGTCTCAACAGTGGAAAAGACAGAAATAACCAATAATAAAGAGTAGTAAAAAGGTATTTTACCTTTTATGTGTGCGACAGTATTACACTAATTTCAATTTCTTCACCCTTTGTTTAACAATTACTATTGTGATTGGCTGGCAAGTAAGGTGGAGGCACACCGATCATCCTGAAAGACAGACACACAGAGGAGTCTGGGTAAGACTCTCATGGAGATAATAAAAGCTTTATGAGTTTTTTTATGGCATGACAAAGGTAAAAAGACCACCCTTGTTTCTTGCAGTTTAGTTGTACTGACCACTCAATGCACGATGCATGGCAGACTCCATTTCTTTTATCAGACACACACACAAAGTCACACACTGATTATAAATCAGGGAATTTTGGGGGTAGAGGTATTTTCCCCAAGGACGCTTTGACACACAGCCCAGAGGAGCCAGGGACTGAACCATCAACCTTCTGATTAGTGGATGAGCCACTTTCCCTCCTGAGCCACAACCTCCCACAACAGGATATCACCCCATGCTCCCAAAGGCTAGTCCAGCTGAGACAGATGGGCCTGCTGTCAATGTGTTTGTATAGGTGTGTATGTATGAGAGAGCAAGAGTGAGAGAGAGCGAGAGAGACAAGGCGGGATGGTGCAGATCAATATGCTGCACACAGCTGAGCAATAAAACATGACTTCTCCATTTTAAAGACTTGGGATGGGAAACAAGACTTCCTACTAGTACCTCTGAGTAGACTGATGTCCATCTTATGTTTGTTTTTTTGTTTGTTTGTGTGTGTGTGTGTGTGTGTGTGATTAGTATGGACTGCATAATTTGTTTATAGTCATTATTGTTGTTATTATTGTGTATTGTTATTCCAGCGTTATTATTGCTAGCCTGACTTTGTACAAATTTCAGAAATATGACCTGGCAATTAACTAATAACATATAATACTTTTAATCAGCGATGAGGCTCTTGCATATTTCTGAATAATAACCAAGACTTTAGCTCTGTACTATGCACAAATATTATCATTATAAAGTGGTGAAGTATAATTTAAAATAATAAATTAAGGTGTTGCCAAATTTAGATTCTAACTATGACTTAGACACTCATAAATTATTTTGATTTATTAAGTTTGGTCTAGATTACTAGACATGTGGATAAATGTGCCCCATTACTGTAGCTATAAAACTCCAAAAGCAGTTATTATTAACATTTATCCACCAAAATATCATTTAGTCACGAACCAATTTCTTCCTTCCAGTCAGTTTTAGACATTCACAATGAAACTTGCCCAACTTGACCATCATTGTGTTTGTTGCCCTTAATTAGATATTTCCTGCTCTTTTGACGCTGATTTAAAGTCTGTTGCTCGACACATCCGCTGTAACAATTTAATCTAGTATGATAAATGAAAGATTTGAAAGAGATGTGGTGACAAACCAATCAAGATGCCACATTTTCTGTCTCTTTCTATGCTTTTTATTTTTTGTCTGTTTTTTTTTTTTTTTTTTATCATTCCCCAAGCTGTTGTGAACGTATTGAAAGTGTTCGGATAAACAAGGTTATTCCACATGAAAGACAGGCAGATTGCCTGGCCGCGGTATAACAGACAGGGAAACAGCTGGTGGCTAATGGTGTTTCCCAAAGAGGCTGCGTTTTTGACCATTTACCTCATTGCTCTCCTTTTTTTTACCCAGTAACACTTTGACAGGGCTTAGCCTCATCACGACTCCTGATTTACCTGTAGCCATACCTGCACTCACCCCAAAATGAGCTCTAAAATGCCAAAGTGGCTCAAGGGAGCCATTGTTAAGTGTTACTCAGTAAAGTCCAGTCGATAAAATAGCTCTCTGTCAAAAATAGCCCAGCGGTCACTCTACTGACTGCTTTAACGCAACAGTCCACAGCTATATTGGGACAAATATTATTTTATACTGTTGTTTGATTTTTTTGCCTACCTAATTGGGTTATATTTTCATTCCATTCTCTCATTAATGTTCTCCAAATTTTCCACAGTTGTTAAATCAAATTGAAATCTATCTTTTTGAAATGTCAGACCTGTAATTCAGGACTTTGTAGCTGCAGCAATGGCAGGCTTTAGTGTCATAGGACAAGGCTCTCTCCGCTTTGTACACCTAGATTTGGGTAGTTTGTCTCACACTACGCAGCAGATCTTCAGTGGGAAGAGTCTGTGTCACGTTTAGGTCTCTCCACAGATGTGCTGTGACGTTCACGTCTAGACTTTACCTGGGCCACTCAAGGACAGTCAGAAACTCGTCTGTCGGCTACTGTGTCCAGTGTTTTCTTGGCTGTGTGCTTCAGGTCATTGTCATGCTGAAAGCTCAACTGTTATCCCACTGCTTAGATGTATTGATCCTTACTTAGACTCTGGCCAGTCTCCGTGTCCCTGAGAGGTCCGGAGTAGCATGATGCTGCCACCATCTGGCAGATGGTCAGTGCCGAGGAGACGGGCCTCTGGGCTTCAACACTTGATTTTTGTGTGAGTTATTGGGCCATAATACTGAATGTAGAGGGCTGCACCTTTTGAAACTGTCAATTCAATTTGCCACCAGTCAACTCAGTGCAAGTTTGAAACTTGCACTGAGTTATAATTAAAGTTATATTTGAGTTGGTGAGCTGGTAAATTACTGGTTATTGGTGAGAAGTCATTTTATCGATCGCAAACAAATTCTAATACACAATAAAAATGTGCTAAAACTGATGTTATCTCAACACAAATATATGTGAGTAGAAATAATGACGCACAGCATGAATCAATCCAAAACCACTTTGTATCACATGGAGAGCCAAGCAGGGAACGATCCACTTACAAACCAGATGTTTGTGAGTTTAACACAGTGGATCAATTTTACAATCATAAGTAAAATCGTTCCACCTTGGTTCCTCCTTGTTGTCAAGTCAGCCCTTCAGTCTGGAGTAGCAGTTGCATTTCTTTGATGATCCTGTAAAACAGTACCAGTAAAGTAAATTCATATAAATAAGAAAGTTTCTGGGAAACAGGTATAACTGAATATTTTCTGAAACTACCAATAATAACCGATAACCGAACCAAAGAGTTCCCTCAACCTTACTGCCTGTCCCAACGATTAAAAAATTCTTACTTCCTGCAATATCCTGTCAACTGAAAAAAAAAAAAACTAACTAAAAACCAAAAACAACTGACTCCAAAGAGTCTTCACTCAAAAAACTCCTGCATGAAAGTCAAAGTCAGGACACCTGGACCTGCTGACCCGGCCCTTGCTTCCTACCTCACTGGATTTAATCCATTTTTATTTAGATTTCCTCTTGCCCTCTTCAAAAAAAACAGATCAGTACTGAACTGGGGTCAGTAGCTGTGCACATTTTGTCCCCTTTAAAATTCTTCGACCTTTAGAATATTTCACTACATAGCCATGAACCGTGTTTCCTTCTGAATGAAATAATGACCCTGGCTGAAGAAGGGCCTGGCAAAGAGATGAACAAAGAACAAAAGAAAGAAATTTTTGTCATCCCGTATCTGTATCATCTCACCCTAGCTATCTAGCTATTTCTTATCAGAAATCCATCTCTGAATAGGTAATAGATCAATAGATAAGATATAGAGCGAGATCAGCTGAAGAATAAAGCTTTCAACCTGAGCAAAGGGCATTTGTTGTTCATCATGTTTTTGATAGTATTTATGGGGTTTCAGGCTTCCTTCTCTTCCTCTGTCAGCAGCAAGTCATGTTAACATTTTGTGGATGTGTGGATGTGGATGGTGAAATACATTACATGCATCATCTCCATGAACTTCATGCTTCATGAATATCTCGCTCTCCTGCTCTCATTCTCATCCTGCGCTACCCCCCCCCCCCCCCCCCCCCCCCGCCTCTCTCAACCCAACCAGTCGAGGCTGATGCCCTGCCCCCGCCCACTCTATATGTAAAGTGCCTTGATGTAACTTCATTATGATTTGGCGCTATATAAATAAATCTGATTTGATTTGATTTGATTTGAATATGTACACTCTTTCTAGCTGTTTCAACGTTCCTTCCTTGGTCTCACAGATTTACTCATTCACGTTTTGACAAAATCACACTTTTTTGTTCCGTTTTGCCTTTTGAAATTTTATAAATGTCAAGTGGTACCTGGGAACATTGTTTATAATTTCAGCATGCTAATATAAAATTATATGCAGACAAGGATGACAGGGCCTCAATCAGTATTTCTTTCAGAGCTACGCTTTCATAGAAGTATTAGATAAGTGGACATTTTATGCTTTTTCTAGTGTAAGAAAATACAAGGAAGACTCATCAAAGTCCTGCTTTGGGGAACCTAAATGCCTTTCATGTCAGTCCATTTGATGATATTTTTCAGTTTGAAGTGAGAGAAGAGGAAGAAGAAGAAAAAAAAAAACAAAAAAAAAAACAGATGGACTGAAAAGTCAACATCACCATCCCTGAAGCCATGCCACGAGCAAGTCTAAAAACTGAAAACCAAAAGCACAGAGGTGACAAAGTCAAAATGACCTTCTAAGGGTGGAAGAAGTGTGAATGATGAAGATGAAGCGCCCATCCATCACATAAACAAAGTTTAATCCCACTATCTAATCACTATGCTGCTAATTCCCTAGCAGCATAGCTTCCCTCGTGTGAGGTGAGGGGGAAATTTTTTTGTTCCAACCGCATCAGGACAACCTTTCAGTGAACTTTAAACAGAAATGTCACCACACAGACATTAAAGTGATCATTTGTGTTGTGTGGCATATTATCCACGGTCAATGTATTACCTGTAGTAGATTTGGGATGGCATGCTGCCAGTTAGGAAAAGCAGTCAGGAGTACCAGCTGTGTACTGCTGTGGATGTGGGGACTGCAGAGGAGACGCCCACCAAGGGCACCCTGCTAGCTCAACCAGTGGAGCACATGTCACAAACACTTTGGCCTAATGGCAGCAGCCCAGGCTCCAAAATTACCCATGGCCCATTGCTGTATGTCACATCCGCTCTCTGTCCCTGTCCGTTCTGTCTCTCTCATGGTGGTGGTCCCAGTAAAGACAAAAAACATGGCAGAGAAAATGGATATTTCAAAAAGAAATCTATGTCTGTGTAAAGTACGTGTGCATATTTGTGTATAATGTACAACAGTGGTTAAGGTTAGATGAGTGAGACTGAGAATGTGAAGTTGACATCCTAGTTACCACGTAGCAGAACGGCAGATAGAAATCAACATTGTAGGAGCTGAGTAGGTTTTTTCTTAAGGTCGCCATAGCTTTTGGCTTTTTTTTTTGATTGGCAGCGGCCTGGATATGGGTGGGTGAGTATCAAACCTTCCTCAGCAGGCTGCTATCGCTGCTGCATCTAAATTCACGTATGTCTCATATGCCATAGTACACTGCAGCTGATGCACAGTCGGAATGATAAATCACTTTGGACATTAAAATCCAAGCTGGAACAGAAGGTTGCCTCAAAGTCCTGAGAGACCTGGATGGACAGCATTTTACCTGTGAAAGACCAATATCTTGAATCTGAATAACTGTTTCATATCTAAGTTACACAAATGACCCATAGCTATATAATGACCGTCTAATTTTTAAGCCTGAGCACACATGGTATGTAAATGTTCTGCTTGTCAGCGTCCACCCTAATACCTGAGGGAGATTGCTATGTAGGTGTACAAAAGGCCATCCAGCAGCAAGGCAATCGGGAAACATAAAGCCTGCTGATTAGCATGGAGATCGAAAGTGCAGCTGTGGAACCAAACTTTAGTTAATCCCACAGCGGCTGGTTGGGTCAGCACCTCCCAAACAAACACAATGAGTGGTCACTTAGCGAGAAGCAGGACAGCATCCACTCACACATTTAATAAAGCGTGCAAAAAATAGATGGAATAGCAAACGAGTTTCCTCCAAGATAATTGAACAGCTGTAGACTCTAAATGAAGGTTGAGGCGATGTCTCCTACCTCCGAGAAACACGCTGACATGGCCCGCAGCTCAGTTTTAACTTGAGGGGTTATTTATTTTCAAATCAGTGCAAGACTTTTGGATGATATGTCCTTTGCCACGCGACATACATCTCACCATACCTGTCAGGCAGGTGTAGCGGCAGTACGCCCACAGCGTGAGGAGGCCCGCTGTGCTGAGGTTCCTAACAACGCACCCCTGTGGACCCTGAATTCATTCATCTTTAATGACCCGCACACAACATCATAATTTCCTGATGCAATCATTGCCCATAGACCTCATGCAGATAAATGTGAACAGTACTTCTGTGTCCCGCTGTTTGCCATTATAAATAGCTACTAATGAATCTTTACTCTCAAGCCTACTCATCCACCTTTGACATGAATTATGTGTTATTGTGGTTGTGAGAGCCTGCTGCCAAGAAACATCAGATGGTGTAATTATTGCCACTTCCAGTTTAAGTTGCACAGCCCTTTAAGTTGGATTGCGTTTGCAAAGAGGTGTTTGGGAGGGCAGTATGTTTTAGTTTCTGTCCAGTCCTACGTTCACGTTTTGAGTTATGCTTTGCTTCTAAAGACTAGCTTTGATACCGTGTGCATCACAAAACACTTGTATCTAATAATTTAACAGAGATTCAGTTGGTCATTTGTGAGTCTCTTCGTTTGACTCACAGCCCTCTATGTAACGTAGTTATGACTTTGTTGCATAACTCTTAACTAACAAATATTTATTTCCTACAACATGAATTATGGATCCAATTATGGATTCATCGACTGTGGGCGTGCAACAAGGCTTGGCCACATAATGGTGCTGGTTAGAGCTAATAGTGGCTGTATTGATAAGAATGGTTGCTGAAAGATAACACTGTCATTTCACCATGTCCTGAAAAGATCAAAAGAACAATTAAGTAAAAATTGATAAGCTCTGATGAAGACTTGCAGGAAATCGGAACTGGTATCTCTCTTATCCTTCCTTGCAAAAAGGTCCACCAACCCTGACAGAAAGTGTTTGAAGCTTTCTTGTCATCCTGCATTATGCATGAATGTGAGGGCCGGCTGAAAAGCCTCCAAAATTTATTGAGACCCTGGCTGGGGTGACAGCTTTTGGTTGGAGTAAGAGGCTAAGCTGATCTGCTCCAGGGCTCAGCTGACAGAGCTTCCCTTAAATACAGTTTAAAATACGGTGTCGCCTGATAATTTCTATTGCATGCAAATGACAAAGCAACAGCCAACCATGCCAGTGTGCATTAGAGCACATACATTTGTTTGGTTACTTTGCAACAGGTTGGTTGTGTTTGTAAAAAGATTTAATCAAGCTAACCACAGTGGATCGGGCCACAGTAATTACACTCTGACACTCAAATTAGACACTGCAGTTACCTGATGGCTGTACAAGGCTTTAATCGGCTGAGAGGGAAGGCCACCGTATGTTGTTTTGGGTTATATGCCAGTGAAGGCATTAATCTTTTCTCTGTTTTCTGTCAGCACCAGATAATAGCATTGTGGTTAACCCTTATTATATAGTATGTACAAGCAATATTTAAACATTGCATGCATTTGTAAAGGAGATGTGGTCATTGTGGTCTATAAATGGATAATGTATGTATGTGGCATAAATCATTCAGTGTTTATGTTCTACTGATACATGCTAACTGGATGGGAGTCGCTGTGGAGTGTCACCAAATGAATAAAGGCAGGATTTAAGTGAAACAAATAAAATGTGCCTTTTCCCCCCCTCACCTGTACAGAAACATCCTGTAACTTTATGCAGTTGTCATGTTTACTTCCCTAACTAATAATTTAAGGGCAAATATTAAAAAATAAGAGATCATAAAAACAGTGAAACAGCAATTTGTTTATCCTGCAGTCTGTTTGAAGCTGCAGGGCCACAGATGGTGAGACAACTGAAGCTCAAGATGAAACACACAAGGTGTAAAACTGCTCATTTAAATTCAAGGAATTTATAATGGTTTTTTTTTGTTTTTTTTTTAAGAATACTCAGCAATAATCCCATTACTATACTGCTTTCAAAATGGAAAGGTGGTTTTGTAAAAAAAAAAAAAAAAAAAAAGAGAGAGAAAACGACTTAAGCTGTTTGCTTAAAGCAGATTTCAAGGTATGTGTTTGTGATTAAATATATAAATTTCACATATTGGGATAACAATTAATTGCAATGTACTTAAAATTGAACTTATATATATATATAACAAAGTTTTACCCTTTTATTTAATGGATACCATGTGGGTTTGGATGGCACTCATGTGGCCTGTCGCTACTGTCAGCAGATCTTTTTTGCCTATTCATTGCAAAGTGAGTGTGTTCCAGAGGAAAGCTCTCTGGGAAGAGCAATGCCACACTGCGTCTACAGTGGCAATGACTTCAGAAACTGCTTATCTCACTTAAGGACATAAAATACAAATACTTGACCGCAGGCACTCTCTGCTGTCAACATTTGACTTGCCGTTTGGGGTACGTGGTAAACCTTTCCCTGAACTATTGTTTAGGCTGTTTAGGTAAAAGAGTGCGCCAATTTTTTGTCGTTGCTTTCATAAATCACGGCCGCAAAATATTATATAATATATTATATTATATGTTTGTTTAACAACTTTGTCATTTAGTTGGTTATAATTTTTTTTTTCTGACAGGCTAGATAGACTTTCCTCTAATGTTATTGTTCATCTGAGTCAGGATTTGATCAGGTCTGCTGAAGATGAGATGGGTTTTATTGAACACATTACCTTCAACTGTCGGAGCTCATGTCATGAATTGCATGACATATTCCAATTCATAGTGTTTGCTTTAACGGTCTTGCTAGAATAGTTCTTTCATCAATTTAAGGCGCAGTGAAGAGTTACATCAGTGTTTGTGTCCTCTGTGATACTGAGTACAGGAGGACAGCGCTAATTTGTGCACACTGCCAGTCTCAGCTCAGACAATCCATAAACTTCCATGGTGATATGTGGGAATAAGAGTTGCGCGTCTATAAAAAATGTTGCTTGTTTATGTAGCTGCTCCAAGATTTATATCAAGATATCACAACTTGGTTTTTCCAGCTTTGGCTTTAAAAACTCTACCTTTTCACAAACATCAGTCAGGCATAATTAGGCCGCAAGTGGAACACAAGTGGGCTCTGACATTATGAAGTCTTTCTGCTCAATTTATAACCATTGAAGGAAATAATGCTCTCACAGCTATTAGTATCTCATCATTCAGTTGATTCATTCAGTGTATGTCCTTCAGCATACAACTGAGAACATATTGGACAGGCTAACTGGAAATACAGCCACTGTAAGAGGAAGAGCCTTTACCTATATTATCAATGTCTACAATAACCAGGCCCTAAAGAAGTGGTTCCCATTGTTACAACTTGTGAAATTTTAATAAAAGCACCTTCTAGTTTTGGGTATCTTGTTATATTTTGTGAGGTGTTGCTGATCTGCGAAGAATCCACTGAGATATTGCCCTCAAACTTTTTATTTATTGAGGCTCAGCGATGAAAAAAAAAAAAAAAAAAAAAGATATGTCTAGTGTTTCAACATAGAAATTTATTCAGGACCAAAAAAAAAAAAAAGTCTAGAAATTCATATCCCATTTTAGCACCTCATGGGCATTTCAAATTAAAAGTATATCACAAAATGGTACACAGTCAAAATAAATGGTTTAGAAAAATAGCACTGAAAATGGAATGTTTTTAACTTTATTTCAGCCATTAAGAATTTATCTATTTATGTCGATGCTCTGATGTCATTTGTTACCTATTCCCATTGATCCAATGCCCTGGCAATGCATCTTGTTATGAAGTAGTGAGCACAGCAATTTCTCCATTGGATTCCATTATACTCTTACCCACAGTGGTCTTTAATTTTCAGATGCACACAAACACACACCCACGTACACCTATATGCAAAAAAAAACCACAAAAAAAAACATCTGCACCGAGGTTCTGCTGATGGAGCATCTCAGTCTTTTGAAAGGGTGATTATCAAAGAGAAAATAAGGGATGGTTCAAAAAGGCTTTCTTTCTTTCTTCCACTGACAATCAGCTGTTGATAGGTTGTTATTATAACTGAACAATGCCGTGCAAGAGAGTGGGGGGCTGATCTTTCAAAACAGTCCAGATAGGTTTGGCATCTTATTTTGAAGCAGCAATACACGTTTATGGGCTGAAAATGCAGTCAGATTTGATATTTGTGTAATCCAGTGTTCAATACTAGCTGTTCTGAAAGTGGCCAGCAACTATTATATTTTTTACTTTCCTTGGTCACTGTCGGTAAATATTTCACTCAACATGTGCGAGAGCAGAGTGAATAATATATTTCATTTTTCAGAAACAAATGTTTTGAACAGTGTTTGGTCTTCCTTTGTTTTCAGTATGGTATGTGTCCAAACAGTTACTGAGGGCTGTCCAAGTAAACTTGTTCTTGATTTATGAATAAGAAAAACAAAGATTTAAATAATGGCATTATTAATGTTGTTATAATTAATAGAAAAATAATCGGCTAAATAACAGCCAATAAACATTTATTCAGTCAATAGTCACCACGAAATGAAGCCTGGTGGAGGCACAGTGAGAAGACTAATGACGCAGAAAGCGACAAGCAGCAGGCAGCAGGCTTAGTTCCACAGAATACCAAGACTGCCATCCCATGGCCAATCAGTGAACATGGCTGTCCTCTGAGACGCAGAATGCAGACACCAGGATATGGCACAGTCTCTAAAATTGGAGTTATTCTCTGTCCATTGCATTTATCTTACAGGTCGAGCACAATTCCACCGAGTCTGTTTCTCTTTCTGTATAATGAAGGACTGTGATGGTGCTTTATCACTTGAACATCCTCATCCCCAACATTAGCTCTGATATAATGAGGGTTACTCAGAGGACGGGGGTCCTATCCACAGAATGATAAAAGACCCAAGAGTGCGTCGGTGACACTGCATCGGTCATTAGCCTGGCTTACTTTGGCCTTTCATATATTTCTAAATAAGTGCCTTCCTGCGGGTTTAACAGACCACCTAATCTGCCTACTTAGAGGTGAAAGGGACAGTGGAAATCCAGAGAGGTGAGCGTCAGGCAGGTAAACATGCTTATCAGAGGTGTGACATGTCTGGCTTCTCTAGTGGAAATCCTGCCACAGGCTTTCAAACCTGGTGGGTTTCACAGGTGATTTAAATTGCTGGGGATTAGTGTGCTTATGTGAAGCATGCAGGAAATGTGGAACAGAGAGTGCCATTAATGTCGCAGGTTTAAATTCCCTCATGTTTCTAGGCACATTCCCCTTTAAAGGTGAACACTAAATTTAAGAATTCACCTAGTGTTTGCCCATCTGATCAATACTTGTTAATATACAATTCTCTTCTTAAAAGAGCAGAGAAGTAACAGTCTTATCTATGACGCTGTTAAGATGCACAGCCTGGAGCTGCTGCAGTACCAACAAATAGCCAATTGATTTGAGGACATGAGGGATACTAGAGGGTTGACAGCAAAGGGGACTTAATGCTAAAATAGTGCTGGAAAAGATGCACTCTACGTTCCCAGGAGGCTATAGAAATATCACTGCAAATCTTCAATCCCGCCAGGATTACTATAGGAGATTTTAAAATAAAGCAGAATAAGGTCACTATAAACTCATGTTTGAGGAAGAGGGACTCTGCAGGAATTGTGCAGGCATTTGTTCTGTAAAATGTAGTTCCCTTCCTGTCTGGATGTCAAAGGCAGTGAAATCTCAGTATATCAGAGCACATTGACGGGGGGGGGGGAGTATCTTTCATTATCCACAGGTTAAACATTTTGAGAGTTATAAATAGTCTGTCTTTGCCTGGTAATGTATTTAACCCCGATTTCACATTGTGAAATAAGTTTGACTGACTGTGGCCGCCCCTCAGGGTTTAGCGATGACAGCCTGTGACTGGTTCATCATGAGTATGACACCATTTAGGATGAGAATGTTAGGTTAATTTAAAAAAAAAAAAGAAAAAGGTTGTGTATCACTGTCAAATTGAAGAAAAGCAGGCCATTGGCATCCTTTCTAGATGGCAAAGAAACAATCATTGCAAAGTGAGTAAGTGGTGGGGTGTTTGACTAAACTAGGACATAGAATTCCCCAAAGGGAACAAGTGAAAATCATAGCATTTCCCATTATTGGTTAATGTCAAATTAAGTGCACAGTGTCCCTTCATTAGTTGGTGCAGGTAATGGAACTAGTTAATGAAGGGCAAAAGGTAGCAATGTTGATGTCATTTCAGGCTATTTTGGGACAAAATGTAATCAAACAGTGAAATGATCCCTTAGTCACCAAATGGTTAAAACTGTTCAGAGCAAATCTTTGTCTCAGTGATGGTTTTGACAAACAAAATAACATGCAGTAGTTACAAAGAAAAAAAGAAAGCATTTATTCAGAAACACTCTCACTTCAGAGAGATAAAAGCACACTCACAGTATAAGAAAGAAAGAAAGAAAGTAAAAGAAAAGAGGACATGTTACAAAGAATGGTTTAGGCAGTGGTAGAAACGTCTTGTTCACTGTAGCACTTGATGTAACGGTTAAGGAGTTGGCACCCCTCGAAGCTTCACTCTCACACACACACACACACACACACACACACACACACACACACACAAAGAGAGATTGTGTGGTTTTACTTACATACATACACACTGTACATACAGAAGTTTTTTTTTTTTTGTAATTTTGTTGGCACAAATTGCATGAGGTCCACTTCTTGGGTATTGGCAATCATGTTGATCAAAGACAGACTAGAAAAAGAGCATCAGATTTGTTTGGGTTATTAAGCAGATACTGATTGAAGCAGCATTGTGGACCAGAAATGTGATGACCACCTGGATTGTCAACACCTGCCTCACAGCATAGAACAAGCAAACACTTCAAATTCAACAGTGATGTAAAACAGGAAGTAATGTGCACTGTGAGAGGAGTGGGAAAAGGCCAGATTGCATGATGAAAAGCAGGTCTTCTCCCCCCTATATATCACAGTTTATCTCTGACAACAGTATCAACACCACGGACTCTGTTCACAGCTTCAAAATGTCTAGTTGACCCCTTTTTTGCTTTTCTGTGATTCAGAGTCACTAGATATTTAATTTACCTCCTAAAGAACTACTAAACATCTCATGATTGATTTTCATGCGAGGCCTGGTAATGAAACAAAATAACCCTGTTTGGCAACATGTCATGTGATTGCACTTGATGATTTTTCTGTTGTCAGAAAATCACAAATAATGAAAAACTGGAAATGCAGCCTCAAAGATGAAAAGTTTTGGAAAAATATTTTAAGACAAATTCCAACATGCAGAAAAACAACAGGAATTTGGAGGCCAACATCTTCAGACAGGACACTGATTACATATGACAGACAGCAGCATTAGAGCTCTTGTACATTGATAATCATAGACTCAAGGGGTCTACATTAAGGTAAAAAATATGCAGGTTAAGATTAAGAGCACTGTTTACTCAACAAAGACTTAATAATTCTGGTGTAAAACGCACTGAACCAAAGTCAAAGGCAGTATAATTGCTGAGTTAAACAGTGCAGACTGTCTTGAGCAGCAGAGTTAGTGTCAGTGGCAGTTTGGTCATTGGCTTACTATGAGCCATCAAGCACTGCAGTCCAAGTCACAGTCATAGTGGTTATCTTCCAAATTAAAAAATAAAAAAAATTACCCAACCGCTACTCAGATTTCATCTATTAAAAATGGCAAAAAAAAAAAGTGGTTGAAATCGCTCTAGACACTAAACTATAGCCAGCTACTGAAAAAGATTCAATTTCATTTGAAAGACAATGGGAAGGACTTTGTTCCCCAACTTCACAGTTGTATGGTTGGGTGTTAAGGTCCATGAGGAGTTCAAAGTAAACAGCATCTCTCTCTCAAGCTCTTCTTGTTCTTCTTGTTCTTCCCTTTTCCATTTCTGTCCTTGTTTTCTAAAAGTTTCTTGCCTCGTACTTCTCGCATCAGGTCAAAGAACACCTGCAGAGAAAAAAGGGGAAAGAAAATCGGTTTAGTATCAACTTCATTAGCATAACATGCAAATCTGATATTTAAAAAAGATAAATCCTACTTTGGAAAATATACCAGTTAAGAATTGGGTTACAACATAAGATAGGTCATGGATGCACCTTGTCAACATTGGCTCTGGTTTTGGCTGATGTCTCTACATACTGAACGGCCCACTCCTCCGCTTTCCCCCGGGCCTCGTCCACGGATACCTGCCTGCGTTCCTCCAGGTCTGACTTGTTCCCTACCAGCAGGAGAGGGATCTTGTCCTCCTCCGCCTTAACCCGCAAGATCTGCTCCCTGCCAGCAAAGAGTTTGCATTTTTAGTACGTTCAGTATTTTTTCATTACCTAAGCAAGTGAGTGGTCTTTGTCACTAAACCTACCTGCAAGCAATGTCACTTTGCTTACTCACGAGTTCCTCAGCATTTTAAGGTGTACCTGATCCTGCAGTGCTGGTGACTGAATTTGCATATAAGCCTCAGTATTTTGGTCTTGCTGAGGATAAGGAGAAGCTGTCTAAATCCTATCAAAACCTTCCTTCCATGGCAAAGCCACTGACATCTTCTCTTTACAATATTACATAATGCTATAGCAAAACCATTAAAGCAAAGGCATGATGCTGGTTCTTTCTTCTAAATGCCAAGCTCTCAAACAATCTTCTCACCTGGATTTGCATCCCTAATGTAGGAATTGGTACTGACATATACTGACACATACCTGTTATTAAATGGACATTAAATGTTAACTCTGTGTTCCGTGGATACATTCTTCAGCAATGTAAACAAATGAAGAATATTCATCACATTGGTGATGGTCAACAATAACTGTCTGAGAAGTAACTAAGCGCTAATACCAATATAATACAATACAATACAATACGAATACGAATACCTGAATTCTGCAGTGGCAGTAAAGGACTCATGCTCTGTGATGGAGAAAACCAGCAGGAAGCCCTCGCCGCTGCGAAAATAGTTGTCCCTGATAGCAGCGTAGTCCTCTTGGCCTGCTGTGTCCAGGATGTCAATCTGGACCTCCTCCCCATCGAGAACCACCTTCTTCCTGTAGCTGTCTGCCTTAGTGGGCTCATAGTCCTCTACAAACTGGTCAGAAGGGGATTTGTTTCAGTTTTTGAAGTTTAAATACATTTTACAGGATGTATTTTCACGCCTAAGGCAACGTGAGGTATGAAGAGTTAACATTAGCAGCTAGGGATGCCCTAGGACTCTTTACACAAAACTTTATTCAACAATACATTCTAGTGTCAGGCATTTCAGACATTAATTCAAAAACTTCTTGCACAGAACATGATGATGATAATAATAATAATAATAATAATAATGCCTCACATTCTGCTTCAACTATGATGCAGGAATCAAACCACTACAGTAAACCTTTGGTATTCACGAGGTTTTGTCTAGAAAGTATCACTCAAAATTAACTGGTGATGTATCGCCAAAACACAAGGCCTTCTTTGACATAAGAAATGTTTGGTGCAAAACAACACACATCAATGCTAGGCTTCATCTGGCATGTCCCTTCATACCTGGCAGACACCTCTAAGTCTGGGCTTCATATATACCATCACCACATGCAGCTGGTGTTTACAGTTCCAATGGTTGAAGTGGAAGTTAAGGCTTCCAATGGACATCAGTCGGATGTCTGAAAAATGTCTCTGACAGGCTGCTGGGTAGCAGCGATAAACTGACACTGTCTCTGCTCACTTGTGTTGAGTGCTGTTGTCACAGTCAGTCAATGTGGTCAAGGAAGCAATGGACTGGAGCAAAGTTTCTAAACCTTTTCATAGTTTTGTAGCATTACTGGTGTGAGAGCTGCTTGTTACTACAGTCACCTTAGATTCATTCATTATTTTCTAAGCCACTTAACATTAAACATTTCTTACTATTGGAAGTATTACATTGGAAGCTTTGTGTTGATGAGCCACTGACATGAAATTTGTACAGAAAGCCTTGGCTTTTTAATTCACCAGCTACCTATTTAACCAATCTGTATCTACATTAGAGCAGTAGAGCACTGCATTATAATAAAAAAAGGAAATGGTTTGACAATGGCGGATGATCGATTGATGATTGCTCTTGAAACCCAAACAGTTTTTGATTTTTGTTTAAAGGGAGTGTGTTTGCTCACCTCATCATACATGAACTGCAGGGTGAGTGCCGACTTCCCCACACCTCCACTGCCCACCATGATCACCTTGTGCAGAGCCAGAGAGCTCTGGTTTTTACCTTTGCTGGTAGTCATCACTGGATTCTTCTTTGTGTCTCTCTCTCACACATGTACTCACACACGCACGCATACACTTCCTCGCAACCAAACACACTGGCACAAACTGTGAATGACAAAAGTGGGATCAGATCAGTGCTTATGGTAAATAAAGCCCATATGTAGAGGCTATAAGTGCACGGACAAGTGCATGGACAGATGGCAGTTGTTACTTAACAGCTTTCACTGTCACAGTGCCAAGGCACTAGGCTTTGCTCCAACAAATCTTGAATCCTAACCCCCACCATTCCCATTAAAGTGCCAAATTGCCTCCTCATGAAACCTAGAACTTTATAAAGTTCGCCATCAAAAGGTCATCGTAGCTGATCAGTAGTAATGAAGCTATAATTCTCTGCTACAAGGCAGCATTTAGGAATGCATTAAAATAGGGCATCATGTTCTAAACTCCCTCAATAGAAGATAGACATCACTGGTCATCTATCTGCTGTATTATGGCCCTGCCCTCAGAGGGCGAAAGCTCAGACAGAATTACTTCACAATATCATCTATCTCTGTTGGAAATGTCTCTTCTGACATTCCAGAAGACTGTAAACTCATGTCTGTCCTGTCTTGACATCCACGGCCTTAGTGTGGACTGGACAGGAAAGAATTGAACACGTCACACCTCACAAGGTTAATTAGAAAACAAGGACATATTGCAACCAAGATCAACTGCCTCTTTTAGTTCCGGCTGAGAATGGATTGAGTGTTTATCATTTTCTCATTTGGATAACCATTCATGATCACAAATTTAGTCAAAACATGCCATTTGTAAGTAAAAAATAAATTGTTTTCTTATTTTTCTATTAATGGCAAAAATCTTGTGTGATGTCTTGAGAATATCATTCTGGCATTTACAAAACCCTCTTGTCATTTAAGGCACCAAAAATGTAACAATGTTTTCTACAAAGCAAAAATCTACACTGATAGCAGACCACTCAGGACCATAAAATCTGTTAGCTCAACCTCTGGAAAATAGAACTGTGATTATTATTATAAAGCAATGAAGGATATTTATTGTTGTGTCAACTAACGCAACCATAAAAAAGATTGGATATTGGCAAAAAAAAAATACTTCAACAATGAACATCCCTTGTTTGGCTGTAATGATGCATGGCATTAAAATGGTCATTAAAACAAATATTGATGGCTAGTTTAATGATCATTTAATCCTTCAGGGACAGGCTCTGGTATTTTGCCTTTCATTGTACTGGTCGATAGTTGAACGGCAATGACAGAAAAAAATGACAGTGCTCAAATCCTGTACATCTACGTCACAGAATGCTTTAAGCTCTGAGAGTTTGTAGAAGAACAATCAAACAACCAATATCCTTTTGTTCAACTCCAGCAAAAAGCATTTCCTGCAGACCTTTATTTGGCTTCTGTATGCAGTTTTAAGTGTTCACACACTGTTATTATCTGTGCTCCATCTTTTGCAATTTTGTTGATGAATCAATAATTGCAAAAACTCATTGTAATCCAACAAACCAGCACCTACTCACCTGCTATGCACAGTTACCAGCTGCCCGCTTGTATAAATAAAGTCTAATGCCTTGTAGAAATAGAGCTAGGGTTGTGACAGACAGTTTGACTGGATATCTTGAGCATCTCTGTCAAAAAACTCAATACTCTTGTTGTCATTTCATGAGGACAAACCTCCTTTTCCCACCTGTCTTGTTATTCTATCTGTAGAAAGACATATTCCCTTTCTCCTGATGTCCCCCTAAAGACTGAACTGAGCTGATTCATATTAATTCATGTCATATTTTGTATAATCAGCTTCTCCCCTAACAGTAAGCATTTATTATTGGCTTACAAAATGCTTACAAGACATGACTGGAGAGAGAACAGGAAAAAAAAAATCATATTGTAAATGTTGGTGATTTTATAATGAATAAAAAAATAAAAAAAAAGACTTTGAATGAATTTGCAGTCGCACATATGAGCATTTGTTGACACATTTCCTAGCATTGTTGAAAACAGGGCATGACACTGGCATCAAATGAGACTCACTTTAATATGCAGAAGCTATAGTACTACAATTTTGGCTGCTGAGGATGTGGCATCTTTGTTCCACTCTCTGTAACCAGGAAGAGAAGTCTGACCTGTGCTCTTCCTGCCTTTGTTATCAGTCCAGACCAGTGAAAGGGAATATGACACACACACACACACACACACACACACACACACACACACACACACACACACACACACACACACACACACACACACACACACACACACACACACACACACACACACACACACACACACACACACACACACACACACACACACACACACACACACACACACACACAGGGGCAACAATTTCAATTATTTAGTTATTACCCACTTCTCTGTGTGCATGCACATTCCAATTGCATTAATAAAGTGATCACATTTCAACTGAAGAACCAAACTAAAAAAGGTTAAGCAAAAGAAAGTGCTTAGTGCAGACTTTCCAAAGGAAGTTCAGACATTTGGGAGGAAAGGTCTTGCCATCTTTCAACCAGCTGCAGTTCCACCCAATTTGTGCACCAGGTTAAAGCCGAGGGCAATGACATAAGAGGAATTAATATTTAGGCCTGACCCAGATATAGAGCTAGAATCTGCTTGGTACTAGTCCTTGTCATGGGATGTGAGATTATGGAGGATGGGGTACAGCCTAACGGACCACTCTGGTTACTAAGGTCTTAAAATATAGATGACACCAGTGCGGTGTGTGCACGACAGGAATTCATTAATATTCCCTTTAGAGAATGGGCTAGTGGCGCCTCCCTGCTCATCTTAACACTTTGGCAAGGATGTGACAATGTTTGCTAGGACCCACACCCATGCAAAAAAAAAAAAAAAAAAAACTTACATCAACCAGAAAGAGAACAAGAACAAATGTTGTTGTTACCTTGCCTTGCAAATAGACATTTTTTTTACTTTTCATGACCACAGATGTACTACATTCCTTAATAGTTTTGATGGATTTACCACAGATAAAAATCTTCTGATATTTATTCCATCAGTTCATGGACATGAGCATGTTGGCTGGTGATCTCATGTGGAACATACTTCCTTCTTTTATATCCTTTTTTTAAAAATAGTGCAGCTCTCATTTTTTAGGTATAATCCATTACTGAACCCTTCTTAACTCAGAGATCAGAGTGTCATTTGAAATTGGAAACAAACTAACAACATATTACCATAGGCTTAATCTTATTTGTCATGCACTAAGCTTAGTGTATTTGAAATCTGGTGTGCATGAAAATTCAAGCTATGTGAGCCAAAGCCAAAGAGAACCTGATGACTCTTCCCTCTCTCTGCATTCCTCAGGTCACAGGGTGAAGGCATTTCCTATCCCCAGCTAATGAAGAAAACAGAGGCCTTCAAACTACAAGGACTTGAGGGAGACGCTTTGCTCAAGTCCATCAAAACAGACAAGGCAGCCTAATGTGTTCCCAAAAATACATTTCCACCCCAAGTTACAGGATGTAATGTCATTTGAGGGGGAAAACTGGTGTAATTCCTCTAAAAAAATGTGATACTGAATCAACTTTCGCATTTTTTTTTTAACGTCTACTTTTCACCCCTTACTCTTGTTAAATCCAAACAGATCCTCCCTTGACACTTCTGCAGCCAGAAAAGCAAAGTTCCTAGAGTGATGCCCCAACACTCAAATCAAAACTACTCCAGCAATTGTGAAAGGAGAGCTGAATCCTTAGATTCTGGACAGCTGCATATCTACTCAGTCATTTTTATAGTTTGCTGTGGTCAAAGCAATACATGATTCAACACAGCCAGGAGATAGGGGGGAAAGAATGGCTCTTGTAATACCACAACAACTGGTATTCCAGATGCTGAGGTTCGTTTATCACACAACAAATCAACAATGCATAATTTAAAAGCAAACAACTGCAAATACATAGCAGAAATGTGTTTAGTCAAGATAATTATCATGGTCACTGACAGTGAAGACAGGGAAATTATTCATCCTAGAAAGACAGTATGCAGCAGCAAGGAAGAATTTTTCAAAAAGCACCCCACAGTGCATACTAACAACTCTTGGCCAACGGGGTACACAGAGGAGCCTTTGACAAAACTGGGCAGCTAAATCCTCTCTAATTTAGCAACACTAAGTGGGAAGCTTTTTCAAACACATCTCTCTTTTACAGTTTTTTTTTTCCTTTCTCAGTGCAGTGGAAATAAATGCTAAGGAGCAAATGCAATGTTGTCTTCAGCATATACGTTATTATAAAAACCTGTCATGTAAAAGGCTTTTAGGTTCAGCATGAACAGCCCAGATACATTTCCTTACCTCCTTGCAGCAGACACAGTATGCTCCAAATATTCATGTCTATCTCATTACCTTTGAAATCCATCAGTATGATTCAGGTTGGACAGAAAAGAGGAGTTCAGATCTCAATATGAATTCTCAGACAAATCCATTCCTTGCTGGTGAGTAACTCTCACTGCTCACTACTCATCTCCAACCTGCAAAAAAAAAATTTTTGAACTTGCCTGACAAAAAGCACAACAGGTTGAGTTAGAAACCACCTCTGCCATGTGTGGGGCCTGGAGTGCTGTTTAAAATTGGCAGGGATATAATCATAACATTACACCCCCCCCCCCCCCCCCCCAAAAAAAAAAAAAAAAAAAAAAAAAAAATCTACCTAAAATCCCCCACTATCCCTCTGCCTCACAGCTGAGATGTGTTCACGGAGCCCACGGTGCCCGTAAACTTTGCTCTTTGTCGCACTAGCCTTTTGACAGTCTTTCAACTCACTCTGCCATGCGATATTCCCATCTTGGGACGAAAGGGAATACTGTAGCTCGCAGCTACAGACATAATACTCAACTATGCTATGAAATCCTCCTGTCTTTGTCACCAACTTAGACATAAATAGGCACACAGGAATACATTTATGGACTAGTGCACATTCAGAGTGCAGGTGCGTGGAGTAAAAAGAGGCTGAGTGAAGAGGTGGTAATGATGATGAGAGGTATTTAAAACCTCTCAACACACTCAAATGATGTGCCATGCATGGCAGGCCCAGTCTGTTCAGCTCAAACATGATCAAGTTGTGTTAGCATGCTATTGACAGTGTCAAATGAGAAATGACAGACTTGCTAATTAACCATTTACACTACATAATAATTATATTATAAATATTCAGACCCTTCAGTAAGCCACTTGAAATTTAGATCAGGGATCTCCCATTTCTCTTGATAACGTGTCTACAACTTGATTGGGTGTTAACCTGGTACACTCCAATTATAGAGTCTACCTGATTCCCCTGCTAACTTAACTAACACAAAAGTGTTGTTCTACAGCTGGATATTTAAATGCCTGTGTGTCTAAGGTCCCCGTAATACTGCCTTAATGAATTGTGCACAGCATGAATATAATGTTAAGATGACTATTAAAAATTGCTCTTTTCTTTCCTTTCTTTCTTTTCTGTGTATAATGTCTACATTAAGCAGACATTACAGAAAATCAGAAAGCAAAATCTGAGCAAATCTAAAATCTATCTTACAAAACCAAGTGCCGCTTCTGTGGTCATACAGTGTTTTTTAAAAATTCAAAACACAGCCAAAACATTTAGCCTGAAGGCACAGCCCCTGTGAACAGCCCTGCCAGTAGAGGATGCCAGAAACTGCTTAGGTGGAATAGATGCATCAAAATGTTAAATTATCATACTGTTTTGCAAGCAAATATTTGCATAACTTGTTCCTCTTCTTTGTAGGAAATATGATGCACTACTTTTCAAAACTGGTCACATAAGTGCACTGTTCACAACTACTGTATATGCCAGTGCATCATTGGCTTTCTTGTGGGGAAAAAGAATCCCTTAAGATAATATACTCCCCTTGTAAGCAGAAAATTTGTTTTTGTCCGATTCAGACTTTGGAAGTGAGTTGATAAATCCCAGGTACATGTTCCCGACATGTACCTGTCGGACAATCTATGTGAAATTTAGCCTATATTCTGTATCTTCTGTCAAACTTCCAGGATATGTGCTAGATTAACAGAAGCCTTTTCTATAGTAAAGTAGTCAAATCAGACGAGAACAAGGATTTTTTTCAACTCCTAAGGCGTTGTAAATATAGCAATTAACTTTAATATAGAAAATTTATTTTTTCCCCACTGACAGGAAGCGAACAACTGATTGTAGTTTGGTATGCACTTATCTACATCTCAATCTACTTCATTTAATCACCCACTTTATAAGTCCAGTAAAAAAAAAAAAAAAAAAAAAAAGTCTTTTCGCTGTTGCCCTCCCACTCCCATCATCATTAGCTGATGGCTTTCTGACTCCAGTGCTTTTATACACCAAAAGCCTGGGTCACTCTGGAACTTCGTCGGAAAATTAAGAACCAACTAGAGAAGTAGCAGGAGCTATTTCATATGAGCCAACTGAATTCTGTGTGAAACAAGGGGAATATAGTCTTAGAGATTAAGTTATCATATTCTGATGAGTTGCAGAAATAAACAGGAAGAACAGACCTAGCATTAAAAAATCCTTTAAGTGAAGAAAAAGACGTGGAAGAAGGATAAACATCCAGATAGTTTTGACAGAGAAAGAGGAAGAATGTGGGGCCTGTTCAGCCTCATTCACAAGACCTCTGACGCCATTCTTTGCTACAAGTCTACAAGTTTGCAGACAGCTGTATATGCCAGAGACAATCCAGCTGTGTTGCTGTTTACATGAAGTGACTTCCATACTGTCAGCGCTGGTTAGATACTGATCTACTGGAGAGTTTGTTAAGTGATGAGTCAGGCCATTTTCTAAATAGTCTGAAACAGCAGTTTGAAAAAAAAAAATAAATAAATAAATAAATAAATAACAATAATAATTGCATGGTATGAGGGGAAAAAGCTTTACTGATGTAGTGATTTAAAAAAAAACAAAAAAAAAAAACAAACAAACAAAAAAAAAAAACACCCATTGAAAGCTCCTAGACAAAACTGCCCACATCAGTTTTTAAAAATCTGAAGTTCAGCAAGACTGCTAAATAATCCCTATATTTATTTCTCTAAAAATATTCCAACTGTGCTGAAACTGGCCTTTAGTTGACGAGTTAATTATGAGAGGGTGGCTGCATGTCATTCAAAATGCGTTAGTGGCAATTAGTGCCATGCGATATTGAAATATATATTGCATTGTAATATAAAAATGTCTACTGTACAATATAATTCCCTATTGTTTATATTGTAATTTCAACATGTGGGCTACTGGGTTACCTCAGCTAATGGAACTGCAGCAACGCTGCTGTATTGCGGTAGCATTTTTATATCACCTGGCAGAGGCAACGAGCACAGTGAAAACAGAATCCACACAACTCAAAGAGGAATTGGTGCTGCAAAGGGGGAACCAGAAATCAATGATTTGGCTTTGGTTTGGATTTAAAAAGTAAGACACTGACCAGACAATGGTAATCTGCAGAACATGCCGCCAGCAAATCGTTACTAGCGACTCGAACGGAGAAAAAGTTCAGGGTTTAAGTTTAGGTCAGTATTTAATACCCTCCAAAACTTTGGTGTTTGTTCACCTGGCATGCCCCCTGTCTCTGTGATGACATCTGAGCTCTTTACCTCAAGTACTTCATCAACAAAAAGCAATGGTTCACTTACACAATTTTGAACAGGCGAATGAAGCAGTTTAAAAACAAAGCAAAAGATGCTTGCACAAAACCTTGTGAAGTCAGTCCTCAAACAATGAAACTGAGTGGACATGCTGTCCAAAATTGGAACATCTTGAGACTGTTACCTCTGATAATTGGAAACGTGAAGTGCAGGACCCCAAAGATAATGTGGGGCATTTACTTTTGCAGCTTAAGGACATTGTTGACCTGATTTATGCTCAGCAAATTTCCAAGGCTCAGATTGCTTATCTGGATGCTCTCATCCAAGAATATTTGGACTAGAACTAGGAAGGTACTGTTTCCAGATAGAAACTTGAGACCGAAACACCATTATTTGCAGCATTATCCAGGATTGATTCTTAAATTTGGCCCACTCATCAGGTTGTGGACTACATGGACTATGAGGAGAGCAAACATAAATTACTTCAAAAGATGTACAAGGCATCTTAAGAATTTCAAAAATCTGTGTTTGACTCCTTTAGAGAGGCATCAGAAGTTTCAGGCCTGTCTTTCTGCTGGGTTAGTGACTCCCCCAGCCATGCAAATAAAATATGGTTCACCATTTTACTCAGAGCTTTACAGTGAGGAAGTTAAAGGCACTTTCCTCTATTTTGGCTTCACTGAAAGAAATACAGAAATTCTGGTTAATGTGCAGGATACATGAAGGGCCAGTTTGTTGTCAGTAAGAATGATGATTCAGTTGAGTCTGGTGACATTATCCTCATTCTTGTGAAAGATGATATGAACAATGATTATTTTAAAAGAATGTATGGCTATAATGAGCAGTCAAATTAAACTAATTTATCTGGCATTTGTGGAAAAATTGGATCAAACACGTGGGGAATTATCAAGTGAAGGGGAAAAAAAACAAAAAAACAAAAAACAAAAAACAAAAAAAATCTAAATCAGGCCCTTTCCCTCTCACACAAACAGGCACCAAGGTCAAGTGGAAAAAAGGAGTAGAAGAAGAAAAGTGGTTGCAGTGAATCCCACAGCGTACACTCTGATTTCAGACCTTGTTGACTATGAGTGTACCTACCAGTGATGTTGAGGGATGATAGGATAAAAGGTGCACTTGATGTTTTATATACTGCAGATATTTTATTGTTGGAGTTACATTGCTGAAAGTTTTACAAAATGTATAGTTTAACTTGATCAAGTACAGTTTGTACATGTTCAACTTTAATGCACTTTTTTTTTTACTTGAAACAAATTGAGAGCTCAGAAATCCTTAAAGGAATAGTAATAGCGATACTTAAATGGCAAGAATATGCAATAAAAGCATGACAGCCTTAAAGCATAAATTTAAATCACAAGTCAAAACTTTACCCTGAGGCCATGCATTTCTGAGTTTTCTCAAATTTTTTTGTTACAGTATATAAACCGGGGAATTGAGCATTTGGCAGAGGACTTCCTTACTTTACTGCAAGCTACACTCGTGACTCCTGCATGACACCTGCCAATGGTCAGTTTCACAGCAAGATACACCATGATTCATTCAAGCACATTTGATTACACTCAGCAGGTCTTCAATAGGACCTCAGCAGATCAGTGGCTTAATATTTACAAACCTTATTATATAAGACAATAAGTAATAAATAATGCAGATACATGACACCATCATATTTCTATTTAGTAAAGAGGAGCTTCATTACATACTTGACGCTCATTCACAACTATTTTCAATTTCACTCATTCACTCTCTCCGATGAGCAGAGGTGATCTCATGAACAATAAAGTGAGTTAATCATTGTTTGCTATTTAGTCATATACTCTTAGTTTTACAGGGGAGGGCAGAGGGGAAGGCAGAGATATATCACCAGACAAATGCATTTGTTCAAAGCTGATTTATGTGGGTTTTTTTTTTCCTTTCTAACTTTTTTCCAAAACCTTTACTTGAGCTATTATTGTATTCAGTTCTACAAGTGTTTGTCTTATGCCACACTTTTCACATTTAATTTGCCAGTGCTGCCAAATGTGACAGCAACAAACCAGCTTTAGCTTTCACTAAAATTGCTTGAGGGATCTATGGCCATCTGATGAAAGCCCACAAGCTTTGACTGAATAATCAATTACCCTTTCACAGCACTTAATGAATAAATGACAAATATGCACTGAAGCACATCCCTAATGCATATCTGAACCACAAAAATCTGTCCTCAACCAGTATAAAAGACTATGGGGGGTTTTTGTCACAACAAAAAATGTTTTAGTAATTTAGTAAGACTAATGAGACAGAGATACGAGTCCTTTTTCCTTTTCCACTACTATTCTCGATTTCTCTGCCAACTAAAGAGTTGGTAAGAACTGAAAATGTTACACCCATCAATAAAATTCTGCATCAGTAAACACAGGAGTCAGAGCTCACACAAAACATGTGTACCACCCAGCTTCCTCACAGTACAGGATCCAGCCATGATAGCTGCCTTAATTATCTCAGTGTTTAGATGTCTACTTTGACTTTTCTGTATTTTGACACAGAGACCTCACCTTCAAAACAGGAACCAACATCCACCCACCCATCCACCCCATCAAAGCGAATTTCTAGTAGATTAGATATCTGGGGGATGAGGCTGGGAAACTCCAGCATTACATCACAAAAATACCAAACGCGCCGAATGAAAATGAACATGAATAAATCTATCAGTAGCGCGTGTGTGTGTGTGTGTTTGTAGTCTGTTATTATAACAACAGGGCGTTTTGCTGACAGTTGGGATTACACCAACGTTGGCTGAAGAAACCGTGGGCTAGTTTGGGCGTGTCGTGTCGGAAGGGAAAACTTTTCAGCACAAACCTCTCGGGTGAAATGTCAACAAATACAGCCCAGACCAGTTCATTTGAACAACTAATGAAGTTTAACGTTGTCTGAACCAAACCTTAGGTAAACCCAGAAGTGATGTGACTTCCCATAACTGAGCTAACGCCTCTACCAGCAGCTGGCCATCACCACGGACTTTGACTTGGACCACCGCCGCTGCAGTACACAACAGCAAGGTGAAGAACAAGAAAAAAAAAAAAACAAACAAACAAACAAACACACACTTCACTTATATCATTCATGAAACTTCGACTGACCACGAATGAAAGCAACAGTCCGTCTGACTCGGGCCGGTTAAGATGCTGACTGGTAGCTAACCGAAACATAACTTCACACGAACGGTCGTCTGACGTTCACGGTGATGTTGCTGCTCCACTTGTAGCCGTAGATGGCAGCTAACTCCAGCAACACAACAACAGGAGCAGACGTTCAGGCTAACTGGTGAAAACCTACCCGTGAGTAGGAGTTTATTAGAAACGGTTTTATCTCAGGCGGTCACACACACACACACACTCCCCCACCTTGGAAACGCTGGTTTGCTAGTCTTTCCTCAAAACAGGTGTGATTTTATTTATTTATTTATGTATTTATTGGTTATTTCATTTGACTCTCTGAGAGCCTTGTTAACACAAAGCCACTTTTTTCAGCCTATGTAGACATTTCAGAAGCCTTACCACAGCAGGGGTCGTCTCTGTGCCCTCCGTTCGCTATCCTGACGGCCGCATCGACAGAGCAATCGAGGGACTGACTCCCTGAAGCGAACCGCTCCTGCAACAAAAAGCCCCACCTTCCGGAAGTGAGCTCTGCCGACGACAGGATGTGACGACACCAACGCCACTCATTCAGCCTGTCACCGCTTTTTTCTTTTCACTGTGGAAAAACGGAAATGTATAAACCATTTGTTTCTAAATTAAATAAGTATAAGGATAAATAAACAGTAATCAAAACGCATTGTCAAGTAATTCCGTTAGTGGATTTCTGTTGATTCCATATTTCTATTCTTCAACCTCCCCTTCCTTTGACAGAAATGATTGGGAGTTTTCTTATTGTTTTCGTCTTTAAAATGTAAATGAACTGTGCAAAAATTATTATCATAAGTCCCCAGTTGCATTGGGAATGCAGTTGTAATGCTTATGCACCTTTTAACAATAAAATTATAATTAAAACAACCTTTGAGCTCAATTTTAACACTTAAACAGTAAGTGTGTCATTTGGCTTTCATAAAAGAAAATAAAATTCACGTACACTCCTCTGTTCTACTAAATTCTTCCAACTGCAATCACATCTGGCTCTAGCTGCCCTCTGTGAGTTATTGCCCATGAGTATGCAAGAGGAGTTTGTATACGAGCTGTTCATAACGGAAAAATGCAGTCCAATAAAACATTATCACAACAGATTAGGACAGTTTCTGTAGAAATACAGAAAAAGCTTTATTTCTCTGCAGGTTTTAGAAGAAAAAAAACATGAAAAAACAAACTGGAAAGCCAGGCACTCCTCTGTGAAAAATGAATCTGAAAATAGAGCTTATTAAAGTTCACATACTGTTTAACAGTGCATGTGATGAACCTCCTCTCATTGGAATGCTGTTGTAGTACACTCAGTGACCCTGAAAGAGAATAAGTGAGAATAAAATATAATAGGAGGAGGATAGATGGTAATGGCACAACTGGGGGCTTTTTTAGGTCAGATTTACAGAGTTGAGTAAAAACTTGTCTCTGTTCTCTCCCAGCAGATTTTGTTAAGACAGGTAGCTTATTTAAGACCATGGACATAAACAAGAAAATGAACATAATGGGCTGTACATGCTATTCTTTACTTTATCTGCCTTCATCTTAAGTGCATCAGGGGAATGATAAACATGAACATATACAGCATGCTTCAGGTCTCAGCCCTCATGTGTATGAAACTGCTGTATGGCACATTGTGCTCCGCTTTTTATGCTCTGGAGGTTTTTCCTCACATATATTCTTGGCACAGATATAGAAAGCAGATATTTGTGATGAAACGTAGTGAAAGAATTCATATTAAGAGTAAAACAAAACAACTGGTGCAAAAACTGATATCAGAGTTCATTTCATGAGAATATTTCCACATCATCAGGAATTTCAAGTCTAGTTTCAAGTAATGTCCCTGTCATTCATCTTCTGCTGCTTATCTGTTTCCGTGTCACAGAGGGTGCTGGAGCCAATCCCAGTTCTCATTGGGTGAGGGCAGCATACCCCATTGCAGGGCCAACATACAGAGATAAACAACCCCTCATACTCAGACCTACGGACAATTTAGAGTCACAAATTAACCTAAACGTGTGTATTTGGACGGTGGGAGGAAACTGGAGTACCTGGAGGAAACCCACGCAGGCACAGGGAGAACATGCAAACTCCGCACTGAAAGGCCCCAGGCTGGGAACTGAACCCACAACCTTCTTATTGTGAGGCAACAGCTCTAACCACTATGCCTGCCCTAACATATGCATGAAAATTAACCATTTATCTAAAATTTTGGCATAATTGCTGTATAAAATTATGCATTAGGATTAAACATGTATTTTTTTGCAGACACAGTGACTTCGACCTTTGGAAATCAAAATTTTATTATTCTTGGGTCCAATTGGGTTAAAAAAGTAGATTCATTGTGGGAATTACCAAGATACTATCATTTGTAAGTGTATTTTTTAAAGCCACTGAGGCTTTGACATTTGACCTTTAACCACCGAGAGTTCTTTTTAATTTGTCCTTGGGTCAAAGCAAATGTACCAAAGTGGATAAAAGTCCCTTAGGCCACTGCTGAAATATCACCAAGGCCAAAACAGTGTCTTGTGAAGTCATTAAAATTTAACTATCAAAAATGTAACGATTTTGTCCAAGTGTCCAAGTCCAAGTGAATGTTTGCAAATTACTGTACACACGGATGGTTGGGGTTGTAATTGAATTTCGATGTTCAAACCAAACTGCAAACCAACTAACAAATTATCAGTCACCATGACCATGGCCTTTACCAACCAAAATCTAATCCATCTGTTTTGTGATCCAGGCAAACTTCTATCCTAAATGTATAAGCATTCTCTGAAGGTGATATTGAGATATTGTGTCCACAAAGCCAAAAGTATGATTTATGAAGTCACCCTTGACCACCAAAACATAGCCCTTGACTCCAAGTGAAGGTTTGTGCAAAATTTAGATATGAATGTGAGAGAGCCCTGACATTAGGTATTCTAAGCACAATCACAACATTCAACCAATTAGACTGGATTAATGTGTCCCCCTCAACCCAAGAGATAAAAAAAATTGCATTGGGTGTACTGTTTATATTTAATATCTCCTTCTGGTACTAATGAGGACTTATATTGACAACTTGCTTTTTCACTTCATTCATACATTTGGTAGAATTCAAACCACTGAACTGCAGGTGACCAGGATGATTAGGCGTGATTCACCAGTGGGCCTTTATGGACTAATTATGATTTTCTTGCAGAGGTATTGAAATGACAATTTAATCCACCTGTGCTAATAAATGTTGAGAACCCCCTTTGTCTAATGCCACACAACAGTTAGCTCTGATTCCCTGCTGCTATTTCAAAGGGAGGAGAATTAATGGAGGACAGGATTTTGAAAGAGTAGAACTTTCTTTGTGGAACCATCTGTTGGCAATTACATCCTATTAAAAATCTCTTGGCTGATGGAGTTGCACTGCTTTAAGCTCTGGCAGAGTGCTGAAAACTTTTTTGTCCCAGCCAGTTAATGATACAGGCACTGTAAGACGCTGAAAAAGTAGTCAAGACATCACAGACCTCTCAGATTGAACAGTTCTGATTATTTTCAGCTGGCCGGTTTGCATTTATTACTGACAGGTACTTGTCCACATTTTCCATGTTATTGTTTGCTGTATTCTCCTACCAGTTTATAAGTGGATAATGTTCAGCGTAAAGTGACTAAGGTTAGAAAATCAAACCATCACTTCACCTCAACAACATTCTGAGATATATACATAATCTCACACGTTATAAACAGCCGGTACTTAATTAAAAGGAGAAAGATCAAGGTGAGTGTTTTTGCATTAAACACTATCGATTTAGCTGTATGATGCTGCTTTCAGGCTTCTTTACTTGTTTCACTTCTCATCCTTAAAGGAGACAAGTTGACACGAGTTCATAAAGTCTTGCAGATATATATATATTTATATATCCTTGTCTGTGCCCACCTAGTATAAAGATCTGCTCGATAAAGACAGAATTCCATCAGAGAAAAAAACTGCTGTGTGTGCCCATGTATGGAGAATGGAGATCTAACGGCTTTAGCTCTGCTCCATTCCTCCACTGGAGGCAACTGAAAGTTGACCCTGACTAACAGGTTTAGATGAAAACTAGAAAGCACAGCAGCACTGCGCCGTTGTATTTGTGCAGATCGGACGACTGTGCTGCCTTTACTCCTCAGCAGTCGCGGTTGCTATCGATGGCCAGACACCTGCGTGGTTTAAATTTGGTGGCACCTTTGCCTGCAGAGTTGTTAGACATCAAAGGTCTAGAGGTGAGACCACACTGCCAGTTTATTCTCTGCTCATTCCAGCTCTCATATTCTTTGTTGGCACAAATTCAGTTCTGGAAAATGTAATGTCAGACTGACATCTCTGCAACTCTGCTGAAGGCACAGTAATTATCAAGGTTGAGGAAGCCATGCCACATTTCGTGAGATCCAACGGTCTCTTTAATGCCACTAGATGCATCCAGAAATACCACTTCAGCCTTGGCAACCTGCTCAGATTTCTCAATTTTGTGTCAAAACATCTCAGAAATATCTTTGGGCAAAGAATTTGGTTTTATGCATTTTACTCAACTAAAACTCACCCCATATGGTATATGCATTATTTCTTGCATTTTATTTTCCTGTGCATACATCCGTGTCTGAGTGCACATTTTTATTGAAATGCCAAACTTGTATATATACACTGTACATATAAAGTTAGGGTTAACAGATATGAAGGGCTATAAAATCACCTTTGACAAAAATAATTCAGGGATCTGTTGTGCCAACATCAACTGATTTCTCTCACATTTCATAGCACGAAACTCATAATATGATTAAAACACTTGCTTGAAAATTCCTTCTTCTGGTACCAAGACTAATAGCTACTGTTAAATGTCATCAGCAAAAACTTCAGGCTGTATACATTCATGTTGTGAAGCTGTGTGTTGTCATGGCTGCACAACACTTTCACTTTTTAAGACAACTAATTGTTTTCCTTACAATACTATACACTGTCCTTTTTAACAGAGAGACAAATGTCATTGAGCTCAGCTGCAGAGTTATTTGTTTCATTGGTCAACCCAAATTGTCTATGGAGGCGAAAATATCATCTATGTCATCGTGGCTGCCGCAATCAGTGGTCTGAGGCGTTGCCTTGGGAGTAGTCCTGCTTCTTTGATGTCTGGATGCAGACAGTCCAGACATGGATAGTCCATTTTTCTTTTTTTGTCTCCTCTGGCGTTTCTTTTTAACTCCAGTTTTCGCTGTTGAAGCCCTTAATCCACTCTTAAGTGACTGACATCGCGATTGCAGGCGACCCCTCATGGTGGCAGGTGAACGACAGGTTCGTGGTGCTGACCCTTGAGGAGATGCAGCCCAGCAAGCTTCCTGTTTGAAGCGCTTCAACTTCTTCTTGATACTGAGGACAAGGACAAATTATATGAACATGCATTTTTTGTCACAGTATGCTAAAGTAAGTACTTTTTTCCTGCGGTGTTCCTCTTACTTATACCCTGCAGCCTCAAGGCATTTCATCTTGTGGCACTTCAAACGCAGGAAGATTAAAAGCCGTTTTTCCTTTTCCTTCCTCTGGGATCTGCACCATGAGATCATTTCGTCAAGATGGGCTGCCATGTCTGTGAAAGTAGTGGCTTCTCTCATTTGTTTCTTGAACTTTTGTCCCTGGACAGCCTTATGAGATCTCTGTGGGATGATGTGTCGATGCCAGTGTAATGATTAGACAGTACAATCAGCTGTGAGCAGTTTTTAAATTCAATTTTCTGTCAATAAATATCAGATAGTATGTCACAAACCCCTAAAAATTCCCTGACTTTGAGAAAAGGCTTCAGGTCCGTGTCATGAAAGATACCTGAAAGAGAGAAAAAAAAAAAAAAATAAAAAAAATAAAATATATATATATATTAAAAAAAACAAGAAAAAAATAAACTTTTTTTTTTAAGTTATAGCTCTATTATAACCAGTGAGATTAAAATAATTCACACAAGTAGAACTTCCATTCAGGAGCCACGGCATTAAATTTTAATGAATCTACTGTCACTTGACCCTGATGGTTGAGTCCTCTTACTTTTCAATTTAAAGTGCTTCACACAAAATACACAACAGTGAATAAAGCTCTATACCTCTTTCAACAGCAACCCCCAGGTCTTCTTTAAGCTTCCACGTTTGTCCTTGACTTTTGACTCCAACAAGTTTCTTTTTCTTCTTCTGCTGCTGCTGCTTTCCCTTATGGTCTTTGGCATGGGAATCACACTTTGAGTGTTTTCTCAGTAAAAATGCATCAGGCGGAGGCAGAAATTGAGCCATGTCTGCTGGCAGGGAGAAGTCTAAGAGGAAAGGCATGGGATGGGCCTGGGATACTTCTGTGAGGAACTCCAGGAGCTTGCGGTAGAGACCAGACAGTGTGAGCAGGATACCACGAAACATCACCCTGATGGAATACAAAGTCAGATGAATTTTGACTATGAGCTTGCTTTAAAAACAAACACCTTGAAAAAAAAAAAATCTTATTTACAATGTTGACCTTTTATGAATCTTCATGCAACTCATCATCATCATCAACATGTAGCCTTCAAAAGCTATAACTGTGCTACTGACTGACTATTTCTTGCAGATGTGACAATGAGGAAAAACACTCACCAGAGACGACTTAGCATGCTGGTAATCACCACATTCATGATAACAAACTCCATCAATTTCATCTGCTGCTTTGAGAGTCTGAAACAAATATCTGTTAAGGGCAAGTCTATTGACTTAAAAAGGGCCACTTAAACATTTCTTAATTGCACACATAAGAGATCTTTACAGATTCCTGTTAGAGGACTCATAAGGAATAATCATCCAGATGTTTAATAACGGCCACATCTAGAAAGGATACATGAAGGCTTTGCTGCAGCGATTTAATGTACAGCTCATCAGCTGGGCGGCTCCCAGCACTTTGAGACTCACCCACTCCAGCATGGGTTGACTGGGAACATCACACACATTGGTCTTGATGCCAAGTCCTCTATGAAACACACACACACACACACACACCAACACAGAAACTCCCCATAATTAGTCATTTTCTTCTTTCACATCATTTATGTAATTTCCTACTATATAGCACTTGAGCACATAAGTCCATGAACTCATGATAGGATATATGCTGACCTGCTATAACTGTTTGTTTTAATCCAGCTCATAATGTCCACAGCAACTTTCACACATCAGCAAATAAACAGCTGCATTTTTTTTTCTCAATTTTCTCGATTTTCTCTTGTGTCAAAATAGGAGGTAGAAAAAAAGGCCACATCACGCTGAATCAATACTACGCACCTTTGAATCCTGTTGGGACACAGATCCTTCAGCTCCTCAAGAGCAACATCCAGCTTCATGTCCCTCAGCCGGTTGACACATTGTTCAACCTGTGACAGAAAGGACTAATTGTGAGATGACACAGACACAGTTCTGCTATTCTACCTAAGGTTCACCATCAGAAGTGAAGCAGGTCACACATGCTACAGCAGCCAGGTGTGGAGACTCTCACCTGCTTTAAGCCCCTCAGAGTTCTGTTTCCTCTGAAGCTGTTGTTCAGGATGTATAGGAGCTCGTAGAGAACCCTGATCTCAGTTTGAAGAATCTCACTGCGGATTAGTCTGAGGACCTTGTTGTTTTCCGCCAACAGATTTTTAACATTTGCATCTGCAAAACAGCAACAACACTTCACCCTTCTACATCCACATGGACGGAGACGTGAATGGGAATGTGTGCTGTAATTCCCCACGCATGCGAACACACTCACAAACGCTTGGACTGTGAGGGTTCAGAAACATGGAGTAAAGTCACACCAGCGTTACCTGTTGTCGGGCTGAACTGGATACGTACGCTGGAAACAGCACCAGGAAAGGGGATGTTTACCCTGTTCCACGGTGCGGCGGCCATGCTGCTCTACACGCCAACATATATGCGGAAGTCCGCCAGCCAATTGGATTCACTTACGTAATTCGCGTCATAGCTGGTGTTAAAGGCACAGCGTACGGACGCGCGTTAATTTGACACAGCTAGCTAAAGTTCATCACCGGTTCAGTTGCTATGGTATGCTATCATACAATAAATTCCTGAATCATCAGTTTTGTTTTGTTTTACTTTATAGTGGGTGTGTTAACTTAACACTTCGGTGAATACTAATACAAGATGCGATGTTAATTGTATAATTCTAGTTTTAACATTAACTTGTTAAGTCAAGAGAGTTAATGTTGCTGACTGGTCTTGGGTGATTAAATGCTAATTCAGCATCATTTTAAAATCCCCCTTTTCTGTGGCGCTTTTTGGAAGTGACCATCTGGAAACATATGGACCAGTTCCAGGGGCTGAATGCCAAATGTGCTAAAATGGTATTTTGTCAGACATTAAGAGTGTGTTTATGCCCTGCATATAAAATATTTGTTAAGTTGGCAGAATTTTTTGAACAGATGCATCACAATTTTGTTACCTTCTGTCAAAAATATGCTTTAATCAAGAAATACAACTAAAAAAATGTATATATATATATATATATATATATAATCACAATCATTAATCTAGGTTCCTTGTTTTCTCATCCAGGCAATGACTTTTGTGTTAACTTCATCCAGCACAGACTCTTCCAACCTCCCCTTCACCATCAGGCCATGGCTGCCTCCTTTTAGCCAGTAAACCTCAGCTCTAGCTTTCATTTCTGTCACTACTCTGTCAAAAAGGACCTAAGTAAAGAAAGAAAGACAAATCTTTATCATGACGTCCTTAAAGAGATGTTCATTAATTGCACAAGTTGAGATATTTGATGTGTATGTGTGTTTGAAATGTAATACAGCCTATCTAAAATGGCGGTTTTCCCAGTGTTATACAATATAGTAAACAGCATTCAACAACACAAACAATATTGTGTACATCAATTTTTTCAAATATTTAATACACTGCAATGGTTTTGCAATTTTATCTCATCTATAAAACGTGAGGGCAGCACAACAGCATAGCAGTAGGTGCTGTTGCCTAAAAGCTTGAAAGTCACGGGTTCGGTTCCCGGCCTGAGGCCTTTCTGTGCAGAGTTTGCATGTTCTCCCTGTGCCTGTGCTAAAGACATCATGTTTGGGTTAACTGGTGACTAAATTGTCTGGAGGTCTGAGTGAGAGTGTGAGTGGTTGTTGGTCTCTGTCTGTCTCTGTGTGTTGGCCCTGTGATGGACTGGTGACCTGTTCAGGGTGACCCCAACCTCACCCAGATTGAGGTGGGATTGGCTCCAGCACCCCTTGCGACCCAGAAATGGATAAGCAGTAGAAGGTGAGTGAATGAATGAATATAAAACTGCAAAAATATTGTATATAAAAGTATATAAAAAATATGAGATTACTCATATATACATAAGAACTTGCGTCAGAAATATTCATTAATCCCCAGAGGGAAATTCTGCTGTTTGGTAGCTTATCTTCTAATAGTGAAGGAACTGTAAAGTTGGCTAGTACGGAATTAATGATTTTCTTTATCTTTCTTTCCTGGATTAAACATTAACTGCAGCAGTTTCTCTGATTCACTTTGGTGTGATGAAGTGAACGGTCAGAGTTTTAAAATGATTTCTGCCTTCCTCCGTGTGAAGTGTTCCACCACAGCCTCCAGCGAGTGATCCACTTCCAACCCCAAAACCAACTCTTTCCACCATAAATTAGGATTTCATGAAGAGCATTTACTATATGTTTGAAACTATTGTAATAATGCAACATAATTTTACTGATGTAACATCTTAATCCTTCACAGAGGCAGTTTCCCTCAATTAGCTCACCTTATCACACATATTGTCCTCAGTGCCTGACACAAACAGCACAAACATACGTTCAGGCAGCCCCCTGAGATCTTCACTCCGCTGACAGTAGCTGTGTGTTTGTCCAGGGGGATGGAGTGGGAACGCCAGACAGATGACACCCTGCACTGCATCCTCTGTTTCATCACTCAGCTGCCTGGCTAAAGCTGCAGCAGCACGGCATCCCATCGACCTGCCTGTGGGCACATTTCAGAGACACTAAATCCCACTAGCCCACTGCCCAAGTAGTGCATGTAACACTTTATATTTTAAATGAACCCCAAGTAGAAAAACAATGATGCTTCTATGTTTTGTTTGGAGATGATTTTTGTGAAACTTAATAACGTAATGCAATAGTTGTGTATAAAAAGAAAGCTACAAATAATGAAAACAGTCTGTAAAAGCGAAGAAGTCTGGAACTGAGAAATTAAGCCAACATGAGGTGCCAAAAACTGCAGTTGAGATGTCAACCATAGATTTCTGAAGCTGTGCCTCACAATTCCTCACTCCTCCTAACAGCCTGGGACAAAATGGTTCATCTCTGTTTTATAGTTTTATAGTATAGTATAGTTTATAGTTTTATAGTTGTAGTAGTTATAGTGAATTGTCTGATAAGAAACTAGCCTGATGCTAGTGGGAGCCTTCCATTATCATTTAAAAAGTAGGCCACCACGCTCCCCCCAACTCTTTGCCCATTTCTGAATCAGATTGGTGGGGGGCAACTTCACTTGGATGATTGGATGGTGCACAGTTTGTCTGTCTATGAAATGAAATATCTAATATGCAAATTGCTGCTCACCTCCAAAGAATATGTGCTTGATGGCAAACTTCTGCAGTGATCTCATGTAGTCCTGGGGGGAGAGTGAGCACAGAGATCGTGGCTGATAGAGTTCTAGTGAGTTGACACAGGGATGAGTGGATGACCGGTCTTACCCACACAGCTCGGTAGGCCTTCACCCTGTAGGCCAGGTTTAAACCTTTACATGTGAAACGGACAGAGAGGAAGCCGACTGAAGCCAGGGCGTGTGCGAGGGAAACCAGTTGTTTGTAGTTCATGTCTCCACCGGCACCATGCGTGAGGATGACCGCTGTGTGGACCTCTGTCCCTGAGACAGGGACACACACCGCCGCCTGCAGTGATTTGGGTCCAAACGGCACCCGTACAGTTTCCTGAACGCACACAGAGAAGCTGCTGAAGACGAGTCCTACAGGAAGGTCTGCTTTGAAAAGTACTCGATTCCCACCGAGATTCAAATGCAAACTAACTACGACATCTGTGAATCAACAGCTTGGCTTGACGTTGCATTGGGCCTATTTCTGTATCTACCTCACTTAACGTGATATTTACCTCATCGAAGTTGCCCATTACAAGACGTTTCCTCTCGGTTTTCAGGAAAGTTGTGGCGTTCACGAACGAACAGACTGTATTGAACGGCTCTTGGGTGACCAGACATCCCCGATTTGGGCGCCCTGTCCGAAATATCCCCGAGTTGAACGGCGAAGTCAAACTCCAGTTATTACAGCAGCCAGAAGCTAACGTGCAGACGTTTCTATCAGAACGCATGCGCGGCACCCGGAAACAGAACAGGCGGCAGAACTGTTTACTGTGGTTGCTGCGCAACCACCACGTGTTTTGGTTGGTGCATGTTTTTTTTTTTTTTTTTATGGATCCAGAGGTGACTGTGAACTCAGGTTGGGACTACCAGTTTCCACTTCCTAGCTTCTTATTGGCTACTCGTTTTCTTTAATTAGTATGGTCAAAATACATGAACATGAACATGAACTGCTCATGTTATTTATTTATTTGCATACCTGCGATGGAATATTATTAGATGAAATAAAAGGTTCATGCTGACTTTACGTACATAAAGAATTGCTTTTGTTAAACATGTTTAAAAACCCCACGCCAGCGCAGAGTGTCATAAATTGTTGTTGTCTCGTACTGTTCCTCTCCATGGAAATCTTTAGTAAAAGGCGAAAGACTTATGCGGTCTGAAGAGAAACAAGAGTTTGACTCAGATTGGGGTTCTGGCTTGTTTCAGTTCGGTTACGCGCACTTCACTGTCGGTGTTTTATTAACTTCACGAAGAAACACAATAAAACAAAAATACGAACCCTCATGTCAATGTTACACTCGAGCCGGTTAACTTTAAAATCTCGAAACTTTAATTTGCAAACAGACTTTGGGTTAGAGCCTTTCTACATCTGGAGTCTGTTTTCAGACAACGTGCTTCATCACTGTACAGGAACAGAAAATAAATGGTGCAGTTTGAGCCTTATTGGTAAACATCTATGCGGCCTCACGAGTTACTAACTTAAATAAGCAAATCAGTCTGGTTACATACCTGCAGTGGAATAATAATGAATTAAATCAAGACAAACAATTTGGAAAAGACTCATGATATGAATGGTTATGAGACCACATGTAAAAAAAAAAAAAAAAAAGACAGCAAGGTCTTCTGGCTTAATGTTAAAAAAAATACTGTTATTGTTAAACATGCTTAAAAACCTCACAATCAACCAGGATAATGTTGTGTTAGGTTCTTACACAATCACGACCGATTGGAGTTAGTGTTTTTGTGCACCTTTAATGAACCACAGTAGGAGAGTAGGAGTCAAACAGGGACTGTCAGCGGTTACGTCCCTCCATGGACATATGGTGACACAGTGCCATCTAGTGTTAAACTGAAGTGCAGTACAGTACACCAAAATTCAATAACAGTGGACATTACCGTGCTCACATGACACGAACTGCTGTTTTCTACATTGCAGCAACCCTTTTTTTATTTAGAGAGGAGGAAAAGGCGAAAGATTTGTGCGATCTGAAGAGAAACAAGAGTCTGGCTCAGTTTGGGGTTCAGGCTCGTTACCGCCGCGGTCACGCGCACTTCACTGTAGGTGCTTTATAAGCTTCATTACAAGACGGACATACGAAAACCAACAAAACAAACACATTTAACACAAACTGGTGTGTGAATTTTAAGTTTAAAATTTTAAGAAACAATCAACCTTAAGATTTAAAATTTTTATTTACAAACTGATAACTGGGTTGATCCTTTCTACGTCTGACGCAAGGCATGATGGGATCAGAGTCTTCAGTTTTCAGGAGCTCGACCTTTTTCTTTCAATTTTAACTAAATACAATATCTGAACATCTTTAAGATACATGTGCAATTTGAAAAACATCACACAGATGTAGAACTGCCTTATTGCTGTAAAATAAGAACATAAAATAAGACACAATATAAAAAAGTATTGTGATGTTGGAGCCCAATTGTAATGGAAGAGAGAAAAACCTATAAAGTGACAAATTAGAAGTTGGACAGCCTGACTACCAAAGTGCAATATTTACTGTTTGGGAATTGCCATAGCATATTTACCAAACCTTGTACATCTGCACCTTTTGTCAGGTCAGCTGCTACCAACTCCAATTTTATGCTTTAACGTATCCTGTTAATATACAATTAGTTTTCAAATATGTGTATTTATTCATTTAAAGTGGGGTTGACTGTTGTATATCTGTATATGTATATGTGTATTATATAAGAGCAAAAAAAAAAAAAATATATATATATGTATATACACATAAATAAAAATCATTTTCAACGTACAAAATATTTATTTCAAAAATTCCATTAGCAGATATTCATATCATACAATTAAGCCACATTTGAAATTTTTTGACCAATGCATAATGGTAAGCAGGTGGGTGACATGTCAAAATTCATCTTTCACCTGAAAAAAACAAACAGAACAAAAAAAAAACAAAAAAACAGACTGACATTAGAATATTTTTTATACACACCTATATATACACACAGTACAGGAACAGAAATTTTAAAATACCAAAGTCACTTTCTCACCAAAGAAAAGTGTTGAATTTTTCATATTGCCCAAATAGGGATTGTTGTGTGTTTGACTTGGGTGGGGTAATTTAACCTGATATTATTATTCATGACATTGAGTATTGAATTTATTTTAATTCAACTGAAAAACAAAAACCAAAAGTACTTTAAAGTTAACTTGATGAAAGGATGGAGCCTGAAATTAGGAAAGAACCTGTTTCATTTTGAGGCAGATCTGGATTATTTTCAATGGATAAGATTGTTTTCTCTGAAGTTTGTGTGAATGGTGTTTGACACTGGTCTTGGTGAAGGTCTTATCTCTTTGTGAGGTCACCTTGTCCTATTAAAAGGTCATTTAGGTGCATCGATAGCTTATATACACCAGAGGGAGATGCACTGAAGAGTGTTCAGGAATTTCTCAGAGTGAGGCAGCAAAATTTAAATGTTAGTACCAGTGCACAACTTTAAACTGTAAAATTAGTAATACCTGGATTATATTTAGCATCTTCAGCTTCAGGTTCAGGTTCTTGTGTATGTTGGCTTATTTAAACAAAATTATCAAACCAACACATAAACCTCTGTATTTCAGTCACTATCAAACCACTTATAAGGTCAATGAGCATTAGCTAATTTTCAAAGTTCAGAACTCTGCAATATATACAAAACTACTGAAAACAAGTTCAACTGTAGAGATATACTGTTCTGACAAAGGAAAAATTTTTCACAGAACTGACTTTATCTTACCAGACCAACTGCTGGTGCAATTGTTTGGCCAAGTAAAGTCATTCAAAGCACAGTTCTGTCAGGTGCAGTTCAACAACACCAAGTTTCCATCACAAACTTATCGCTTACCCTCATCCTGTGGCAGTAACATGGAAACAGATCATCAGTGGGCTGCTCTACGAGATCCATGCCCTCACGAACTTTAGGCTCCGTCACCTGGAGTTTGGCATAGTCCTACAAGAAGGACACTAGTAGTATCTATGTCTTCTTTTTTTAAATTTATCAATTGATCCACCTTTGAAATTCAAAATTGTTACCTGGAAAAGTTTGTAGTAGTAACAAAATATGCTGTCTCCCATAAGATGCCTGCGGGCAAACTGCTGACCTGCCAGTGCAATTTTCCTTGCCTGAAAAAAACAGAGAACTATTCAACTTGAGTGATTATTAAATAATAAGACAGACAAGAGATACTTCACAATAACAAAATGTGTTTATTTTTGCCGTGGTCACTAAAAATCTAGGGAATACAATAAACGGATATCATGGTATTTACACCTACATGTAATGCAGTGTTCATTGTCATTATCCTTACCTCTTCATCGTTGTCACGAGCCCACTGGATCTTTTCCAGCAGGTCTCCCAGGTCTGCCTTTATTGGTATGTAGTGCTCCCATGGTCGAAGTTCATTGTAGAAATGCTCATAGTAGCCAGAATCCTGCTTTAAGACCACACTATCTCCAGCCAACAAGTAAGGCAGTCGATATGCTGCCACAGTTCCGTCAATGTTTATTTGGTACTTGTACTGGTGGGGAGATATGAAGTTCAAATAAAAATTAACTGGCTTTTTCAAATCGCTGCAGGTTTGAGAGGGAAATCCTATTAATTAAAAACATTAAGCTATATTGAATATTTAAGTGAATGCCTGTGAGTCATTCTCATCCAGCAGAAAATCAGTAGTCAGTGGCCTTTGCTCTTTGCCACTACTTTATTTCAACCTGAACCCAATTTACAGAATATGATAACATTTTTGAGGCAATACATTATTAACCAGCTATAAAGGAGCACTTACCTTGAAAAAGTCAAAAAAAGACACATGTTTGACCAGTGGTCCATAAAGGCTCTCATCATGTTTGAAGAAAAAGAAATTAGTAAAAGCTGCATCTATCATGTTGGGGTGTGCCCTTGAGAGCTTCACTAGCTCCAGTCGCTCCTGTCGGCTGTCTCTCCCCCTCCAGAAGGCCGTGGCATTTTTCCTTGGCCATGGTGGCCCTGAGTTGGCCTGAACTGACATCATGTCCAGGCTTACTCTGTTTATTGGATAGACACAGTGCTGAATGTCAAATCTGGTGCAGTCTGGTTACTAGTCACAGCATCAAAGCAGCACACACAAACGTAGAGGCCAAACAGACCAGAGCTGCCACGAAAACATGCTGTCATTATATTAAGAGCATGGATGTTCACATTCAGAGCAAGTTTCATGTCAGTTTATGAAAGACTGGCTGCAAATTGCCTTCATTTCTTCTTTGTTGCTTCATTGGATTGGCTCTGATAGGAACGAGTTTTTCCAAATTAAAAAGCCTATAAAAATATTTTGTTCGGTTATAATAAGAAAAAAACAGGGCAAGGAGTAATTGGGGGGAAAAAATAAAATTTTTTTAAAATATCTGAAATGGCACTCACATGTTACCTGTCTATTATAATACAGTTTGACAAGAATCAGAAATTATGAAAGACAAAGACACAATGGGGTTCATGTGATTAGTGAGCTTCTGCGGGGCTGCATATTGCTCTAGTCTAAGTAAAAAAAAAAAAAAAAAAAAAAAAGAGGGCAAATCCTTATTGTGAACCTTCTCATTGTTTTCAAGTAGTAAAGACTTACTTGAGGAATGTGACAAAATATACAGAAAGAGGAACCTTTCAAAACCGTTACATGGGCAACTGTTTCTGTCCTTTTAGGAGTTAGTGTTTATTTGGAAGATGGAGCTTACTTTGATTAAATCTTTAATTCATCCATTTGTGACTGTTTTTGTGGATTGCTTATACAGTGGGGATTCACAGTGCTTACAGGTGGTGAGGGAGGCCTTACCTTCCCATTGTCTCAAGAACAGACTCCGTCAGGTCATAAGTTGGCATGACAATATCTCTGGTGTTGTTTGAGCCACACCAAGAAAAGATAGGATGAATGTTGTCAGTGGGTTTCCTCTTCTCCAAAGGCCAGTCACCCAAGTTGACAAAAAATTCCATATCAGGAAGCTTCACCTAGACACCACAGAGGGAAATTGTTTGCTGTCTCTTCCTGCTTGGAAATGTATTAACTGCTGAAGACTTTGAATCTGTATAATCATACAGCCTCCGAATGAAAGGATAAACAGAATGCTTCAGGGTCTGATTATTAACGATAAATATAAAAAGAGTTTGGTCTTGACCAGCTCTATATGTAAAGTGCCTTGATGTAACTTTGTTATGATTTGTGCTACATAAATAAATCTGATTTGATTTGAAATACTAATCCCATGTTAAAGAGTGAGATTGCTGAAATATGCTGGTGTATTCATGTGGTACAGGCACAACTTACCTTTCTGGTGAGTGACAGGAGAATGGCATCCATAAAGATTCTGAAACCTACATGTTCTCCAAAGGTTTTAACATAGACCTAAAGGGAATAAAAAGCTCTGAGATCATGAACACATCACAGGGTAATCAGGAATAAACTTTCACATTTAAATATTGATAAATATGCTGCAGATTTAGTCCGACAATATAGCCTACAATAGGACATCACTGACAACTAAAAAATTACTCTGTGTTCCCAGGTAATACTAGTACTGTGCGAATAGGTCTTCAAACGTATCATTATCACAACAACCTGGATTGATGTCCACAGTGGTATTTTGAGAAGACTCTTCCCTTGAACACCCAGCCATGACAGTTAACTCACAGGTGTGTAACACTGCCTTAAGCTATCCTGCTAGACTTTAGACCTAATAACTTTCAGGCTAAAGAAATACTACCTTTATTGCTATAATACCCTTTGGTTGGATTTTTAATCAGTAAGACAAACTGGGAATTGGGTTAAATGTGGAGACAGCTTAAGATTGATTTCTTGACTGTTTTCTCAGATGCCTTCTTTGCAGAATCAGTTTACCATTTCATCCACTAAATGAATGGCATTTGCTCACTTGATATTGAACTGTTCATTTAACGTTTCTCTTTTTGCTGATTGTGTCTGCATGTGGTGTCAGAGGTATGGGGTACCTTGTTGTCTTTGATCGTATAATGACAGAGGCTTTGGCGCTGTCCAAACCGGTGAGGGATTTCCTGCGCATTACGGTCTAGATCAATCGTTGAAAAAATTGAGAGGTCCCTGTCTATTTGGGGGATGAACTGAGGGCAGTGCATGTCTGCTTCCCATACAGAACCACTGGGCTGGGGACAGTCACAGCCCTCGTGGTAGACTGGGCCTGTAGAGGACAAGCACAGGAACATCACTCACTAAGCTCTTTATTTTTATCTTGCTCCATGGCATGAATGTGTGTCAAATTTATGAACCACCAGATTCTGAGAAATATATTCTAAAATACAAGCTGTAGTTGTCTTGGGTTTTACTCTACCTTTGAGAATGAACGGTGATTGGGCGACATGCTTGCTCTTGAACAGGATGTGGATGTGAAGGTCAGTGTAGGTGGCATACATTCTGTAGCGAACCAGGAATGAGCCATCCTGCCGATCCAGGACCTGGATCCAAATCCTAGTGAACTGTTCCACTGGAGAGACAATCTTTACTTCATAGGTGTTTTCACCAGGCGATGTTGTCAAGCTGTGAGGGGAAGAAGATGTGAAAGAATTTGTTGTCTATACTAATTAGACTTTGATCTGAGCACAGCCTGATAAATTTACTCTTATGACAGTCTGACATTTTCATATCTGTCAGTTTAACAGTTTCAAAAAATGCCAGGTAAAATAACTTTGAGCTTTATGTGAACAGCTCAAGCACTTAAGAGACGAGACATGGTAATGTGCAACTGTGCAGTACTTTTAACTGACTCTATTTCATGAAGAAGATATTAACTGTCGAATGCTCTGTCTAAGGTGGCTTCTATAATTTTGATCTCACCACTAATTTAAATACCAGTAATGAGCTGTTTACAGTGTTACTGGCTTTAAACAAAAAAAAAAAAAAAAAAACAGTGGATATGAAATTAAGGTTTAAAACATTTATATGTTTAGTTGGTTCTTCAAAAGCATGTCTATCCTTGTTGTGTGCAGAGGACAATTGCTGTGCTTCCCACTTAACATGTATGCCAACACCTGTTATCAGTTCAACCTGAAGTTCATCGCAGATCGATTATGCCAGGGTAATAATCATATTATTGCTCTACTATTTTATTGCAATGTAATTATCCGTTTCTGATATAATTTTATAGATTCATGATATTATAACGTCTCCTTCTGTCCAGACAATGATAATGTTTTTGAGACAAAGCACGTGTGAAAGTGAGTGAAGAGGCACAGACACCCATGGGAGCTTTTGGATGAAAGGGAGGTAGTCTAACATCTCTTTGCCTGGAGCTCAGACTTTCATGTCTGACTTCTGATTATTGACTGGTTTAGCATTTAAGCTTTCTTAGTGCACCACACGTAGTGAAAAGACTTATACGGCTTATACGGTAATAATGTTCTGCCTGTCTAACCTGGAATTAAGTTTTTATCTTACTGGAGAGACAGAAATTATGACATCCGAAGAAAGACCCACCCGAGCCAAACCTTAACAACTCCCCCCTCTAATCGGTGTTATGCCACATTTGAGTACATTTATTTCAAACAATAGTGTGGAAAACAAGGTGCGGGTTTTCATTTGCCCTGCACATGCTCGTTGTCTTTATGATTACATACATTTAAAAAACAGACAAAAATCACTTATTACTATGCTGAAGGTGATTGAAATGTCCGTATGACGGTAAACACGGCCCCTGAAAGCAGCACCCCCAGTTAAATGTCACTGGATGTGATGTGGCGCCATGGCAGAACAAAGTTACTCACTTTCTCCCCGAGTTGTCCACCGCCTGGATAAAGAAAAATCGAGCCGGGAGCACAACGTTTGCCTCCAGTCCAGGTCCCCAGACCAAAGTTTTTTCGGCGCTGGGAACTGACTCCGCATGAGTCCCCGGCAGTCGCAGCAGGTCCAAACAGCAGGACAGCAGCAACCACGAAGCCAGCCGAGGAGACATAACTGTCCTGGGCCAGCGTCAGCCGGCTCCGCTCTCTTCTTACAGGGCTCCGCTGCCGCGGCTTGACATTGCTGCTTAAAAAATATCCAAACCGCGGCCGGACCAGTGGAAGTCTGTGTTATTTTGTTTCCTCTGCCTGTGTGTGCCTAACATTGTGCTATTTCACACATCTCGGACTGATAACCGTTAGCAGCGTCCGGATTGTTGTACAGTTCAGTCATCTGTCTGCTGGGCAGGCGGGGGGCGGGCTCAGATTGCGTCATCAAACGATCCTATTGGCCGCTCATCAGAATGAACTCCTGATCGCACAGGCACCCGGAAGTTAATTTGTGACACAAATTTATAAATTGATCTGCCAATTTTATAATAATACTCCTTGACAAAATGTCCCAGATTTCAAGGTATAACGATAACTAGTGTGTTGCAGCTGCCTTTTAATGGTCAGTGCCACTGAGTTAGCAACCATACCAACATCTCCAAACAGGACCTGGGGCCTTGGGGGGGACCACCAATTACCCATGGCTGTTAGTGGCCTGAAGGCGCAGTGCTTTCTGACCGCAGCATGGCTGTGGTGAATTACACTATCATTAGTGCAGGGGTGTGTTGTTTGATTCCGATCGTCTTTGTACTCAAAGGATCAGCTTGCCCTTTAAAAACCTAAGCACAAAACTTTAATCAGAATATTTATGAAATTACTCGCTAAAATTGATTTCTTAATAAAAGATCAGCTTGGCTGCACTATGTGTTATAAAAAAAATGATTGGAAAGCAAACCGCTTGTTGAAAACTTAGTACATGCATGCTTTCTGGGATTAACATGGTGTGACTTGAACATAGCATGTGAGTGTGTCAGGGGTGCGGGGGACTTAAGTCATGGTTCATCAAGTCAAGTGAAGTCAGTTGAAGTTGATCTCAAAGCCACTCTGGATGTTGCCATCACGATGGCACAGTAAAGCCAACCCTGTTTGGTGTCAGATAGCTTCATGATCTGACTGCGGCAGGTCAAAATGGCTTTTGATGTGGAGGTCCTGAAACAAGAGGGTAAACAGCCCTGCACAGAACACATTGTGCTGTACTAAAACGCACAAAAACTGACAGAAGCTGGTCATGGTTAGGGACCAGTGAAACTGAACTGTGTACATCAATCAATGTTTATTTTAGTTTGCTTTTGCATCAACATATCTTCATTTTTTTGTCAAGTAATTTCTATTACACTAGTATAATATCAATAAGAACAGAAAGTGGTAGAATCCATTTAAATAAGACAAACTTTGCTGCCATTATTGAGAAAACCAGAAAAAAATGCCTTTTCAGGATACAACAGTGTGAAGAACTAGAGTTCCAGTGATTTAGACAGAGTCAGAATGCCAGATATAGTACCAGCAGTAACAGGTACAACATATAGAGAAAAATATCCCAAGAATGTCTTTATGTTTTAGCGTTTTTTGTTTCACCTTTCACCCAAAATTGAACTGTACAGATAATATAAAAACCAAAAACATACTAACAAAACACCCTGTCAGTAGAAGTCAGATTTTTTTTATTTGTTTTTCAGTTATATTTTAGTTTTTCTTTCTGTGTTTTCTCTGCTAATGATAGAACTGCACTGAGCACAAATTTCATTGACGGTAAAGAGATAGAAGAGATATTCATTTATTTTTTGTCAAGTTTAAGACATCTTAGTCAACCAGTTCATGTGAAATTTTCTGAAATCCACAAGGCTCCGCTTCTGGATTCCAGGCAACTTCAGTTTGGTGAAAGCAATTGAGTTTGAAGACGATTTAAGCTTTAACCTGACAGGAAGTAGATAGATGACTATCAATGCAGATTTACTTGTGTCTATTATTTTTTAGACTGTCAGCATATGTGTTGCCGTGTGTATTTTACGTGGGAGTAACATCAAGGTCGAGACACAATGCATTACATGTGTTAATACTTGTGTGTGTAAAGGCCTGACATGTGTATCAATAATCCTGTTTAGCTTTTCTGATCAATTCAAAATACAGACAAATACACAAGTACTAAATATCCCGCTCAGTTAATGCTGTTTTCCCATGTCGTGTGTCTATTCATTGACTTGTACAACACAATCACAATATGATACACAACTATGTATCATGAAACATTTGTTGTTTTAACATACAAGACTTCCATTGAGAGGCCTTCACCATCAAATATAGGACTGCGACAAGAGGATATAGTCATTGAGAACAATATTAAATAAAATAAAAAAGAAAACATTTTTTTCAGTCGAAATTGTTGCAAATGTTTTACACATGTACATAGTTTCTTCACTGACTCAACATCTGAACATCACTGAAAAAAATACTGTTACTTCTCCTGAAACTTTAACTGATATACAACTCACAAGCATTTAAACAGATGTGATTCATCCCCCTTTGCATTTCTGTCACATAGACAGTGGCAATCACTAAAAGTAAAGCACTGGTTTAACGCTGAAAATACACAAACCACAACTTTTAAAGGACTGAGGTCAAGAGAAATGAGACGGTGTCAATTTTTGATGCTTTAGCTGAGAAAAGGTTCACTTAAATCTTTGTGACTTATTCTCTCTGACACACACACACACACAAACAATCTAATGGCTCACTTAACTTGTACATCTGACAAAGGCAGCTGAAGTCTCAAACAGTGAACCAATGACAACTAAAAATGTCAAAAAACCCCGCCCTCGTATACATTTTATTTTTTCAAAAAGAAAACTGGCTTACTTGACTTTAATAAATACCCCCAGTTGCCAACCCAAAGTACTCTTTCTCATCAGTTGTGATCAACAGGAAATGTGATTACTACTCTCTACCCTTTAGCTCAGGGGTCTCCAACTCCAGTCCTGGAGGGCCATTATCCTGCATGTTTTAGATGTTTCCTGCTCCAACACACCTGATTCAAATGAGTGGCTCCTTCTCAGAACTCAAGAGAGTTTGATGATGAGCTCATCATTTGAATCAGGTGTGTTGGCGCAAGAAACATCTAAAACATGCAGGACAGTAGCTCTCCAGGACTGGAGTTGGAGACTTCTGCTTTAGCTCTTTGTTAGTTTACAATGAGTGGATTTACCCATCTTGTTTTTTTATGGCACATGAATAGTATATAGATTCATACTATAGCTATAAACACACTGTGTCCAGAATGCGTTTCTAACTCTTTCAGCCTTTGCATGTCTCACACCAATCTTTTCTGTTTTCATACAATTGTTATTGGGGAGTGAGACATTTTTCATTATTGTTTTGATGCTTTTTGAAGTAGCAGCAGCTGAAAAGTTGAATTAAATTTGCATGATTAGACTGTGCAGAGTTAGGTGTAAGTACTATTGATTTGTCCGCAGCCCAGAGTAATAGGTAAGATCAAGTTTCAGTATTATTCTGTATGTGTGGAGAAAAAGCTAAATATGTGCATTTATATTGTGTGATGTAATATTTTCTGAGTCTTAAAAAAATTAAATGAACCAATAAAGAAAATAAAAAAAAGAACAAAACATTTGGCTTAATAGCAATGCAGGTATATATTTCCCTTTTTATATTCAGTTTTTTGTCAGTATTTCAAAAAATATAAAGTTTTTCATAGTTTCTGTGGTTGGCTTACATCATTAAATAAAACTTCTATTTTTGTTTCTCCTGTTAAAGTAGCATGCTGCTTTTTAATATGGCAGTTGGATATTTTTAATAGTCATCCAGTTTTGTATCATGCATTTCTTGTTGGTTTCTTTTGAGTAACTACTCAGCGAGGGTCCAGAAAACCCACTCGCACACAGGCACTCACACACGCACGCACACACCCAGACACAGACACACACATACCGGATATTTCCAGTCCCAATTTATTCGGTCCTTCAAATGTTGCCATCTTCTTTCTGTCCTCATCACTGTGTCTAGATGAGGAGTTGGCCCGTCCTTGTCATTCATTTATGTGACAGTGTCGTTCATATTAGCCAGTCCACAAGCCATAAAGACAAAGTCACTCAAGTCTCTCTTTTGATAGCTCTCATTTGTAGCTTGAAAGTCCCTGTCCCAGCAAAAAGCTCTCCACAGTCCAAGGGCAATCTTTGCAATTAGAACTGGTACCACTTCTTATCCTTGCACTTTAGCATCAGCTGTAAATAAAATAAAATAAATATAGATTTATATCATACACTTGATGTTGATTAGAAATACATTAGTATGGCCTTACTTCCTGTTGGAAAGGATTTCAATCATTTCATTAAAAAAAAAAAAAAAAAAAAGTTTCTTTGTAACTTAAACCCTATTTTAATTTTAATGACAAAATTTTTTTACTCTTTCCAAGTGTAACGCCAATAAAACAAATTTTTGTATTTTATGTTTCAATTTGGTATTATTTTACCTTACACTGTTATACATTTAATTTCACAACATAAGGCATAAGGCATTCCTTAACATTTACTTCATTACTGCTCCATTCTTGTTTTTACCTCATGAGCGTGTTTGGAGAAAGTTTCTGCACTTGTCATCATGAGGGCAGTTCGTTCTTCCAGTTCCCCCAGCCTCTGGCCTCTTTCATCAAGAGCAATGCGTGCACGTGCTATCTCACCCACAGCTCCACTAGCCGCCACCTTCATGCCCTCCATCCCAGCCTGCCCAGGGATATGCTGTGCCAGGCTGCGGGACGCCTTCCCAGCTGCTGCCTCCCCAACTGCCGCCAACATCAGGTAAAAGAGAAGATATTATTACCCTTTAAACTTTTGGATTCAGCTCATTCCTAAGATTAATTTGATGATTAATTATCTTTAAGGTAGCATTAGCGCATACTGGAGTAAGCTTTTTCTAATTAAAAAGGATATATAAATAAAATTGCATACAGAGCTCCTCCCTGTCAACGGTATTGGCGTTTCCTCCAAAGAAGCCCTTCAAAAATCCTCTGTTCTGGGCTTCCGGTGTTTCTATCGGTGTGAACAGCTCTCCTAGCATTTCCTGCAATGAATGGATTAAAAAAAACAAAACAAAACATGTATATCTTGGTCACTTTCTCTCTCTCTCTGAATACCCTTGTGAAAACTGTTAATGTACATCCATTGAGTATAATCAGTCTGATCTGTGTAACTGCCTTTTGCCTGCAGGTGGCACTATGGCAACATCAAGGTAACCAGCTCCACTGACGTCTCTTAGTCGTCAAGAGTGCAGTGATGAGCTGAGGAATAAACATCTATGAACATTAATATAACCATGTGTAGATGCACATGCTTTAAAACATCAGAATCAGAAAATCATATCCGTACAATCAATCCCCGGGAGTTCAGACTACATCTGACAAGTGTGACATTTAACTTGAGTGGCTCCTGTGAGTTGTGGACTTCGCTGAGGGCGGGGATAATGTCACCTACTTATTATTTAGTGTCAGTCAGGCAGACTCCCACCTTTAACGGTTCATACTTAGAAGGGACTTTATTCATACATACACAGTAAATGCATCCTTATAATATATATCCTGTAAATACATGCATGGATGCATTTAATAAAACCAAATAGCAAAAGTATGAAATGTTGTTCAGACACAGCACGCTAACACAGACAGACTACGGTGCTGACCTGCAGGTTGTCACACATCTCCTGGCTGTATGTAATTCTCTGGATCTCTGTTGGAGAGCTAAGATAAAGTGCCTGCCCCCCATTGGTGAAGCAAAACGTTCTTGCAATGCGCATGTCTGTCAGAGGCAGGTAATTGACATCCATCAGTGGTCTTAGACTGGGCAAACTGGATGAGAGGGCAGAAAAAAAAAAGACAAGTTGGAGACCAGAGACTTTATCCCGTGTCCCAATTGTTCTCCCAGAGGAAAGAAGGTTCAATAAAACAGGACAAATTATTATCCAACCCAGCAGAATGCAGATAGACAATGCGGTTACAGGTCACATTTTATCTGTACTGAAGTAATTCTCGATTGCATCCAGAGATATGGCACATTTGGAACACAAAGATATATTAGCCCAAGCATATTCAAATTAAAGACAGCCAGTAAATACTGCAGTTTAATGTACTGCACCATGCACTTTTCCTGTGAATGCGAAGTGTCAAATAAGGCATCCTCAATGCAAAGGGTTAATATTATACAGAAGCAACTTTAAATATTCAGGAAGGCCAAATCTTTATCTCAATCAATATATTAGCTGTCCAGTTCTACTTTGAGAGAAAATATCAATTAACAAAGAAATATACCTGGAATTGAGAATCCATTATAAGAGTTTCAGGTAAGTCACAATGATAGTTTAAACTGCGCACAGATATCACACAAACATCTAGAGAAAGACAAAAGTAACTAAACTTTGTATGTACCTGAGTGTCATGACGTGACCATTGGCACAAAAGCAGGCCAGGCACACGCTGTTACACACAGATACCACGTCAGCTCTCAGCACAAAAGATGACTCTGTGATGTTGTGGACAAAGAGGCAAGACTGTGAGGGCATCAAGAATACTTTGGCCTGCCTCTCCGAGCACACCACAGCCAGATGTCCCTCTCCACAGGCGTCCTGGGAGGATGATGGTGAAAAGTGGACCAGCTTGCGCCTCCGTGGCCGGTCAGGGTCCTCAGGGGTGTTGTGGTCCCGCCAAACCTCGTAAGGACTCTGAATCAGCGCTCCCGTGCAGTCCAAGAAGCCAAAGCGCAAAACTGAACCCTTAAGCATTAGGAGTGCTCCTGAGAGTGTTTGGGTAGAGTTAACAGAGGAAAACAAGGGAAGGCATGACATCTAAAAAGAACATTTAAAAAGCTCCAGCAGTTTGTTTGTTCATCAGGCTGTGCACACAACACTGACTATAAATGGATTTAACCTGTAAATTGAGATTGAAAATTCTATTATGAAGGGACAAAGTGAGCTAAACAGTACTAAAACTTTTTGTATTCAATTTATATTATATTTATATTTAATTTATCTACTCTTAGCTGCAAAGTAATCCATTACTCAACTTATACTAGAGTATGCTGACACTTTTCTTAAAGACAACATTTACTGCACAATCATCTCTCCGCTCTCCACAGGGAATCCACAGCAACACAAAACACACGGGGAAGGTTCAGTGATATTAGCTTTTCTGTTTGGCAATTCTTCTTTGTAACAGAGTCTGTGACCTTCCAGTAATAAGCTCGCTTCTTGTTTGCTTAGTCTCACGGGAACAACTGCTGCTACAAAGGGCCTGGATTCTGGGTTCAATTGATGTTTTTACACTGAGAAGGAGACCTCTTCTCACACAGCAGGGCTTCTGGACTGATAATGCATGTCTGAGTGGCTCGGTTTTGTTTAATCAGTGTGCCAACACACCACAAAAACTATCCATGAGCAAAGAGTGAAGTACAAGTGAAGGTATGACAAAGGCCCATCAACGCTCCCCATGCATGACAAATTTTTCCTGGAATTGAAACTAATGAAGGTTTAAAAGCCCGTTTGTAAATGTGAGCGCAAAGGAGAGTTAACCTTTCAAATGCCTCTCACACATCTTAACAGTGCCCTTAATGCCTCAGGAAACTGCTATTGTTTTTAAAGCTTGGCTTTGTGTCAATACTACATTTTCTCATTGGTTGATACGGATGCTTTTATGTCAAACACACATGGAGTTGAAATGAAAGTTAAAACTTTACTCAGAACAAGGTTTACAAAGTGAGGGTCTGGCGTATCATTGTTTGGAGACTAATTACTCACATCACAGTCATGTGGAGAACAAATGGATTACAAAAGGCCAAATACTGTACTTGTAATATATTGGTTTGACCGTTTTCAAACACTGAATACAAATATGAATAATGGTAAAATTATATGTATTTTTAATGTTGAGCTCCTCAATGCATTCCTTCTCAATTTCTGGTTAATACAACTGCACAATGTTTGCAATTCTTCCACAAATTTATATTTGATATTGATATTTTCTAGTTGAAAGTTGGAATGAAAAGTGAGCGATATTAATAAAATCTCTGCTTGTGAAGAAAAACTATTATACTTACTCAAAACCTCTGAAAGATACGTGACACCTTTGCTGTGACACCCAATCTCATCGGTCCTTACCACTGGGTCCAATTGTGACAGGTTCGTCCATCCTCTCCTCCTGGTCTGTGGGGATGGACATTGGGATGAGCAGGACCACGCCTAAGCTGGTACCCACCCACAAGCACGGGGTGGGAAGTGCATCAGTCTTGCGGCCGTAGGACTCTCCAAACTGCACTGTGGTGACTGCCTCTTTGGTGTCCCGGTCTATGCTGGACACGCTGGAGCTTCGTGAGCGGCTGAAGGAGTTTTCACGACTCTCTGTAGTAGCAGCCACAAAACACAGATGTACAGCACACGCAGAAACGATGAAAGAGGACAGAGACGTGTAAGGTTGACAAGATAAGGAGGGACAGGCAGGAACAAACGAGAAAAAAAGAATAGTGTTGGAGAACAGATATTTATGGAAAGAGAAACAGAATGGTGCAGGGGCACTGCAATGTGGTGGACTATAAAATTAAAAAGAAAAAAGTATTTTGTAAAGAGTAATATCAAGCGTAGGAGGCAAATATTCCCAAAATTGAACACGGTTTATCTGCAGCTTGTGTGCCAAGTTAAACACTGGAATAAATAGGAAAATGCCTCAGAGAAGAGACACACTGAGATGCACAGTTGTCACACAACACAAACTGAGTGACAGAACTGGTACCTATTTTCACAACACCCTCAGATGTGTGCACGCACACTTTTGACTGTGCTAATTGAGAATGCGCTGGTTTTGCTCACTGATGGCATTCTATTCAGCGGCTGTGTGACAAACTCAAATACACAGCACATACTAAACGCACACTCACATGTTTACAGACAGAAATACACAAGAATGCACACACAACAGTTGAGCCAAATTTGAAAACTCTGTGAACCCTGAGTTCTATCCATTCAGGTCCTCCATTGTGTACTTAAAAACTCCATCAAAAAGTATTTCTGTATTGCAGCATTTGTGAATTATTCACAGCCTGGCAATGTGCAGTACTGCTTCCCAGCCAAATGTTACACAGAGAAGGCTTTATATAACAACTCCAAATGGGTGCTGTATTGCCAAAATGCTGACAGCAAAACACACCCTGTGCACTGTTACAGCAATTTATCACCCTGCTCCTACACCTCAGGACAAGAGCAAACACTTAAAGTGTGCTTTAGATTAAACAGAGCCACAGGACGAACTGACATACCGACTGACTGACGCATGGACGGACGGACGGACGGATGTATAGCAGTTCAGCAGAACAGCTGGGTTTGTGGCCGAAGCCCTCTTACCTCTCTCACTCCAGCTGTAGGGGCTGGTGGTGTGGTGTTCGTCGTGGGAGTACATAGTGACTCCGTGTAACTGCTGAAGCATTGCCCTCCTGGATGCATAACCTATTTATCCACCACAGACCCAACCATAGCCGGCATGACCCACAGAAACAAATACACAAAGGTGGGCCCCCAAAAAACACACAAGATAGACAGAGGAACAGCAGTTTAGAGAAGGAAAAGAGAGAATGATGCAACTGAGAGTAGAGAGACTCCTTCAAGAAATACAGAAAGAGTGTGTCGCTGATAAAAATAGGCTACTTGACTATGTTAGCCACATAACCTCAACTCGCAAATCCATCTTCTCTCAGAACACATTTTCAGCACTGTCCTTTCTCACTACTATTTGGTCCCAGTTGATGAATAAAGAGCTATTGTACAGCACTGTTGCACAACAAACAAAAAGCCAAAGTAAACCAGTTTACAGACTGGTTACCTTAACTGTTAACTATAACTAACTATAATCCAGTACTACAAAAGCCATTACATTTATTTGTTACTTGCTGTTTTCTGAATAACATATTAGAGGAGTATCAGTATATCTCGATGATTTAAGCCAAATTCTGGTATTGTGACAACACTGCTGTGCAATGCTGGCAGCCACAAAAGACAAAATAGCTTTTTGCTTTGAGTCTGGAAAGCTGCAGTTCAGTTTAGCTGTGTGTTGCTGGAGTATGTTTACGCTGCATGAACGAGCCTGTGGGTTGCTGGCTAATGAAAGTTAGACACAGTGATAGTTTGGCAGGACATGGGGGCTCCTGGGGCACCTTCACAGGGAGCTAAAGGTGGGCAGGGCAGTGTCAGGGAGGTGATAAGGAAAAGCAGACGATCTGGAGAGGTGAGACAGACAAAGTCCCAGATTTTTACAGTGGTACATGCATATATTCCCATACACACTTTAGAGAGACAAGGACAGACACCTGCTGGCTGGGTATAAATGACTGTTCAAACATATAAATCATGACCATAAATTGAGCTTTCTGACTAATATTGCTTTAAAATCAATTAATAGAAATGTAAAACATGGATTGTGGATTGTGTACTTGATTGAGCAGCAAGCAGTCTTCGATCTAAATAAGAACTATTTTACCAGTAAAAAGGATTACGTTTATCCAACTTGATATACAGGATTCATCTTTTTTTTTTTTTTTTTTCCAAATCTGGTAGCATGATCATAGGAATGTGTGGGTGCAGATTGGGAGTCCTTTATAAATCTCTTCAGCTCCTTGCCAGTTAGTTACTGTATCACCTCAGTATGCCAGTATAGCGCAGTAAAATACAGTAGTGCAGTATTGTCTCTTAAATAGTACCTTAAATTAATACCATCATTTAGTTTGAAGGTTAATTTAAGGGTTTCCCTGAGTGTAGGTGATACTTCATTCTTCATTTAAGGTTTTAACTGTGACACAACACCTCTCTCTATACAAAACTAATTACTTGATAATGCAATCATTCAATATTATAGATTTTCCTGCTTTTAACAAGACACTAACAGCTTGGTTACCATGTCAACCTAGAAAATCCAACTGCTGCACAAGTGTATCTTAAATATTTCATGGATGTGCTGCCTAATCGTTATATCAGGTCTGGACATGTTTACTGTACAAAGAGTCTGGTTTCCCCTGCCATTTCCCTCCTCTGTCTTCTACCCTGGTATGGAAGCCCCATTAAGATCGGCCTCATTTCTTGCAACGCTCATTGACGTTTAATCATTCCAGTGATCCTGCTGGCTCTTCACTGTGGTAACCCAGTGCAACTGATAAGCCACAGTGCCAAAGGTAGTAAACAGTCAGGGAATATATAACAGTCTGCAGAAAAAAAGCCAATTCTCACGCATAAGAAACATACATTAAAGCATCCGCAGACTTCTTTAAAAGAAAAAAAAAAAAGACAACCATATTTCAACTGGTACATGGTTTTAGTGAATTATACTGTGTGGTGGGTTAAATATTCACTACATCCCACAGCATGGAAGTGTTAGAGGCACGAGGAAACTTCATGGCAAGCTGCTGATTATACAATATCTTGTGTGCCAGGTTGACCTTTTGGTCAAGATAAAAGCTTGTGATGTCTCCACATTGGGGAAAATGTATGCACTGACATTCAAATGACTCAGTAGACAGGTGAATCATAACTGATTACCGAAATGGAGAAGAATTTCATTTGGATCAAATAAAATAGAATCCTTGCACTGGGGTGTGTACAAATGGCTGAAAAGCATTAATTCTTTAACAGTTTGCCTGTCTAACAACATCTTCTCTCCACTGAAATTCACTTGCTGGAGAAGACAAAGATCCTCCTGTCATACTTGTCTGACCATGTTTGATGCTGGACTCTGAAGACAACTGTAAATTAATTAAAGCCAGACTCACCTACTCCAAGCCATTTCAGCACTATTCAAGCAGGAAGACTTCAATCACAAGAGACACAGAGGCAAGGTGGTTATCCCTCAGACAGATGATGACAGGGTTCTTTAGGATCAGACAGGAGCAGGACTGCACTCCCTCCCTCTATGTATTTTGTTCTGAACAAGCTTGTCCACAGCAGTGAGAGAAACATTGCAGTCCAGCATGACAAAATGCTGGACTTCTTTTCTCCTTGCTGCTGAATTTCTGACAATAATTATCTCAATTCTTACTTAAATAAAGCTGCTGTTCAGTGGAGGTCAGAACTTTATCTCGTTAATGTTGCCATACACCTGAACTCAAATTTCTTGCTGAATGCTTCCATGCCAAGTTAACACAATCTATGATTACCAGATAGTTAATGGTAAATTATGAAAGAATGGATATTTCTAAAGGATATTTTCTAAGTCTTTCAATAGTAACAGTGGAAAAGAAGAATCATTGTTTATCTGCGCCAATGTGTTTTATAATGCAGCTAGTGCCACTTTAATAAAACATTCAGCTGATGAAAAATTCCTTCCCTCTTGGCTCCAGGTCCATGTTATATAATGAAATTGACACTGGACCTATCCTGTTTATTATTTAGCATCTACATTTTGCACCAGCATGTTTGCTCAAACCTTTTTGGTTTGCACAAATATTGCACAGCATCTGATGTGAAAAAAGAGCAAGAGGAAGGGAATGTCAACACAATCTTACAGTCAAAGTAACTGACATTCCCGTCGCCATCACAGTTTTCTAAGAAGAGATTAGCCCGTTGACCCCTAACTGAGACATCTGTTAATCTGACAGAGCCCTGACTAAAAGCAAATAAAGGGAGGCCCATGAGTGACTGCCCGGCCAGAGCTTTCTACAAGAGTAGTCTCCTTTGCGAATATGAGTTTATGTAGCATAATATGAACAGTATTATCATAACTGCCCTCAATCTTATTATTGCTCTATATGAATTCCTGCTATGGCATATGCAGATTTCCCACACTTTAAATACAAACGTTAAACAACTTTTCTGTCTTCTCTTATATATATACACACACACACAACGAGTCAAAAGTTTGGAAACACTTTCCTATTCATTTGAATGAAAAAGTGTGTCCAAACTTTTGACTAATACTGTATGGCGAGAAATAAAATGTTTGACATTGAAGGTGAATATAAGGGGTCTTATTAAGGTGAGAGATGTGTGTTTTACTATTGTTTAAGAGGGAAGCTATTCAAAATTAATATCGGTCCTACAGGGGTGTCTTGATGTGTGCCTCTTGGCAGCGACAGATTAAGGGCAGGATTTCATACATACTGTCTAATTAAACTCTAACCCTAAACTCTAACCCTAACCCAACTCTTAAAACCCTGGCATTCTAATTTAGGCTTTTGTTTTTGCCATCATCAATTTTGGAAAGACACAACAACAAAACCAAGCACAAACCTAAAGATGAGACAGTTTATCAAATGCTGAAAATAATACTAATGCTATTCAGAGTTACTATTTAGAATAATTCAGATTAGCAGGTGATACAGTAGACAGAGAGCACACTCCCAAATACATAAATATCCTTCTACTACACACAACGTTGTGTACACACACACACACACAGATGCACACACACAGATTTCCATGGGATATGGAGCGTATTTTGCCTATTCATTTTGGACAGTAAAGTCAAAGTCAGGGTATGAGTAGAAAGAGGTCAAGTGGAAAAAAAGAAATGTCAGCTCTGTCGATGAGAATGTCAAACACTAGAGTGTGAATCATGCTTAAATGGTTGTCTTGGACCACTTATTCACCTCTGTTATCTGTGTTCACAGAGCTATTTAAATGTTCTGGTAATATAAATAAGTTTTACATCCTCACTTGCAAATAAAAAATATGAAATGCTTCCTTATACTCAAATTTTCTAGTATTTTGAGAAACTTGGAACATGTGGCCACATTACACAAACCTCCTGTCTGCTCTGTTAGTCAGTTTTCAAAATCACAAAACATGCAGAATCTGTTCATGAGAAAAGATATGACAAAATAAAAGCAGAAACTATTTCACCATGTTACGACTGGATGGAAAAATACTTTGGCATTAATTTCAAGCACATCAGTGTTGCATTCAAAGTTGCATGATACCATTTTGATGCAGAAAAAAAGGAAAATAAAGAAAGGGGCTGAAAATCAGTTAGTTAAAATTATATTAACTTTCAGGCGTAGGACATGGTCAAGACAAGCAATAGTATTAAGGAACACAATGCAAGAGAGTTTCTTGCATCCGATAAGTCCAAATGTTATTCTTTGATGCTAATGCAAGCTGCAGAATAATGTGTTTACAGTAACCTGGACAAATAAATATCCAGATGTGAATTAGTTGTTACTGGTGTGACGATATCTCAGCAGAAGCTAATGTGCATTTGGTAACACATTTTGATTGTCAGTTAAGTCACTGCAAAGTTTTGGATGATAAACAAAAATCATATTGTTTTTAATTTGGCACTTTGAAATAGTTGGAATGGCTGTTTTTTTTTTCATTCAAAAAATAAAAATAAATAGTGCAAAATAACATTATCTGATATTCTTTTGGTGATGCCTCCAAATGGCCTATGGTGTTAAGAATGCACAACAATAATGTCATAACACATTTTATGTTTACCAAATAATTTGCAATTTGATGATGATGATGATTATGAATGCTTATATCAACCACATATGAAAATTGTTAATTTATTTGCTTTCTGTGCTAGCTCCAGTCTTGGCAACTGCATAAAGATTTAAACTTTTATGGCGCTAACTTGCATTGCATCAACCATGTCTCGTGCCTTAATCCACTTACCCAAGAGTGAGAGGATAGCATGCACTTTTTTGGGAAGGTGGGCATGTTACAGATGCTTAAGGATGGGAGTTGGGAAAACAAGCACACACCTTCAGTGTGGGACACAGGCAAAGAGATCTCCATGCAAGCAGCAGACTGGGCCTTGCGGAAGGGCGGTCGGCCAGGGCCTCTACGGGTAAGCCGTGGTCCCTCGGGACCCATTGGGACACGAGGCTTCCCCACTGAGCACGGCTGGGAGGTGGGGCTAGTGCAATGTCCATTGACATGATCTGTAACAACGGCAAAGCATTAGCAAACAATACAAAGAGGGATATAAAGAAACTTTCAAACATACTCTCATCCACTACTGCAATATCCATCATCACAAGTCATTTAGAGAATGGACAGCGGATAAGAATGAGCTTGTTATAAACCGGGGGAGGAATCTGCCACCAGGCAGAGGCAAGTCTGGAGCAGTCTCAACGCTCATAAGAGATTTTGCTCTCCTTAAAAAAAAAACAGCAACAACAAAACAAAAACTTCAGTTCAGCAGTATTTTAGATGACCCATGAAGACAGAAAGTTTTGCAGTGTTAGAGAAGCAAGCCAATGTTGTAAATAAGATTGTCAAAGAGTAGGGTGAGGGGGATTGATTTTAAATAAGTATGAGCAAGGAAGAGAAAGATGCTGGGGTTAAAAAAAAAAAAAAAAAGAGTAGAACACAGAGGAAATTACAAATGCAGTTTTACCCACTTTGTGCCAGGAAAGAAATACAAAAAATCAATCAAAAAGAAAACAGGCTTGTTTCATCTCCACTTTGTTTCTTGTTTTTAAAAACTGTGATTGTTAGAAAACATCAGCTACCAAGGATTCTGACAGGTAAACATTTGACATTACCTGGTATTTCCCTCCAATGGAATTTGCTGGAAGCTTTGCCCTTACTGCATGGACAGTGTGTGAGCAAAATAGTTTTTTTAGTGCCAAACCATATTGCAAAAAAGCAGAGCAGCGCTTTGTGGCTTGAGTGCAGCCTATGCTTATTTGCAATCTAGTTGGTGAGCCAAAACTGGCTGCCACAGGAACAGCAAATAACAGTATCAAACAGCTGAGTACACTGACAAGTACATAAAAGAATGCACTGACTGGTGGAGATAGCTAAAGTTAAAAAGATTTGGGTTTCACAGCCAGGTGTGATTGAAGCTTTCCACGTGTGTAGGAACTCAAGAAGTTTGAGGATATTCAGCATTGTGAAAATTATAAAAACAATAAACAGTGACCCTCTCAGTTTTAGACTCTGATCACATGACTGTCCTAAGAACTTCAGTCTGCTGGTCAGATCCTAGACAAAAGATTCAGTTTCAAAGTGAAGATGAAAATCTCCAGGGAGCCCTCCAGTCTACGTGCAACACTCAACGTTTCACAGCAGGACAGGCTGAGGAGATGTATGGATTTGAAACTGAGGGTAATCGTGGGTCAATCAATGCTAGAGCTGTTTTAATGTTTTGTTACAGTGAATTTCAAACAGAGATGCAACTTTGAAGGAAACTGCATAGTGGAAATAATCCTCAAACGCACATTCATCAAGCACGCAGATTACTCCACATAAGCATTGTTACACACAAAAACACACGTAGGCACACAGACTGTCGAGATAACACATTCCTTACGACAAAAGATATTCTTATTCTAGCTATTAACTAAAGCAATTTTATTGTCCTTTTACTGACAACATACATCCCAGTGACACTTCAGGGGCACACTCGAACCACACAAAATGGCCTGGTGTTGATGTGCTGCTTTAGAATTGACAAAGAATGAGAGCATGTTTTTTCCCCCATGTCAGGTAAAATAAAGTTATACGTTGAAGCAAGTAACAGGAATAAGCAAGTACCGGCACATTTTGCATGTGCGAAGCAGAAGTTTTTAGAGGTACAGCATGTGTGACACTGCAGAAGCAGAGCAAAGAGAGACCTGAGCTTGTAATGTGTATGTAGCAGATGTATGGGGGAAAGCTAAGTATCTGTAATGCAGATGATCAAGTTACGATGAAAAGAAAGATTACTGAAGACAGTATGATCCAGTTAAAATGAGAGAGGTCACGTGTGATCCAATCACTGGAAAGCAAGGGTTTCAATGGAAGAAAGGCTGGGTAAACTCAGAAGATGCACCAATCATGACAGAGCAATAGAAAGCCTCAAATTTGAATATGACATGAATTAGAAATCACCTTTATAAACACTTGCAAAATGTAGAAGAAATAATACAGACGACTTAAAGGAAAAAGATTAAAGGGGCAAAATAGACGACTAAATCAGGCCGACAGTCCAATATGCAGAATTAGAGAGAGGCAGGTTAACTGAAAGAATAAATTCTGACAGGAAATAAAAACTAATAAAGCAACACAAAAGCCTAGAAAACAGGACCAAAACATAAACTAAATGACGCAAAGAAAGTCAAGTGAAAACTGCTGGCTTTCGCCTACCGTACCAAGATCAGTCTTAAGATCTGTTGGCAGACTTAACTTTCTGCCGGGTCCCTTTACTGAAAAAAAATAAGAATAAGAAACAAAGCACCGGTTAATCTTTTCAAATAAAAAATTAGAAATCATTTAAAAAATAACTGTAATGTAAGTCAAAGAATAAGGAAAAAAGAAAGAAAAAACTAAAAATAGGATCCACTCAAATAAACAAAGAACCAAAACATGCAAATTGGTGCAGTTGCACATGGCAGGCATATTTCAAAATGCATGCTCTATTTTTGTCCCAGGCCAGTGTTCCCAAATATTTCTGCAACATCAGTAGCACCCAGTGAAAACTGTCTGGTGAAACATTCAAACACTTAGAGCTTTTGTTTGTCATTTCACAAATAAGCATCAGATGTCTTACAAATACCAGTCATTGTCTTGCTGAGTTGCAACAAGACAGGAAGGACATATTTGTATTGAGGTTTCCTGGATCTGATTCAGCTTGAAAAAGGACTTTACTGAAATATGTTGATTTTGCTTTTTCTAGGGCCTGGGTTGTCTGACATGGAAACACAGATGAACAATGAGACACCAGAGGTGTCAATACAAAAATCACAGTCAGACATGGGAGGCAACAAAATAACTTGTTGAAACATTTTGCAAGCATTTTGCAGCAAGTACAGAGCTGCAAAGGCCGAAGTTGAGATGTTATGAGTCCGTTTTCGTCTCAAAAAGAAAGCAATCTTTCATTGTTTCTTTAACTTGATATGCTGACGATACAGGATGGTGTTTACATGGGGCCTGATAAATTTCAAGACTAGGTGAAAGAAGAGCATGACAATGACTTTGCATTATTTGCAATCTTCAACATTTCTGTAACTCTGAAGATTTGGAAAATGCATCAAAGTAACCATGGCTGATTTATTTGAAAAATAATACTGACTCGAGTTTCAATCCTTCCGCCTCAGAGTACCATTGTAAAAAGGACCCCTTTTAAATCCTTTTGACATTTACACAGCTTATGATCTGTGAGGAGCCATGTAGGCAGTAACACAGCAAAGGTCATATAAGGTAAAGCTGAATAATATGAATTAATTAGCTAAGTGAATTCATCAATCAATGCTTCGGCAACTATATGAAGTCCAAAGAGATACAATGAGAGAGAAAATGTCCTCATAACAAACCTATTCCACACAGATGGCCCCTGTCTTTAACAGTTCAGTGGCTACAATTGCTGCTCATAAAATGGTTTACTGTTTATATGAATACCTGTCCAAACACTGCATGTATTACCATTTGTTATCACAGGTTTTTACAACTGTGCTCACTGGACCTTTGACTTGAATGTGGGCAGTTGGGAAACATCATTCCTTTGTGTCAAAAGATAACAAGAGGTTTCTTGCTTGGAGTGCTCTTCACTCCAAGTTTGATTTCTTCATGTTTATGGGACAATATTTTAACACACGTACATGACAACAGTCAATGCTGGACCAGCTCCATTTGTGACCTCAGCAGTCTGTACCTTACGTCAGGATGGAACACATACTGTTCCCTAAAACTAAGGAAACTAACTGTGGCTTCAATAACTTTGTTTTGATGAAGCTTCTTCAATTAAAACCTGTATTAAAATCCAACAGTTCCATTGAGTTTTCTCCATTTTGTTCTTTTTCTCCTCTTTGCCAGATCATGGCAGACAAATGTGGTAAACAGTTTTCTCACAGACAATACCCACAAGACACTAATGAGCTAATGGAAGTAAATTTGGAGAGAGTACAGGCTGCTTTGAGAAGAAAAAAATATATATATATTCTTGGTTTGCATGTTTAACAAAATTATGCTAAATATTGAATGCTGAGATCCCAAATGGGGCTAATGTAGTTGGTCAGGCCTCAACAAATAATAATGATAAATGTACAAAGCAAGATAGATTCATTTTTTTCAGTACTGCAGCCGGCCATATAGTGGGCACCATGCATTAGAAATGGGATGGCGATATATGTTAGTAAAACAGCGAGATGAGATTGTGGGTTTACTGACACACAGTCAGAAAGACACAACTGGAAACATTCAGAGCACCACACTGGTGAAGCACTGCAGGTTGTCCTTACATGAAAAAGACATGTGGCTCCAGCAAAGGTGCAATGACTAACATCAAACAGAAAGAAGAACTAGAGGCCCTGATGAGAGGGAAGGAGACCGTACTGTCCGAAAAATGACCCCTTCCTATTCCTAAACCTGCCTACCTTGCAGCATTGCTGAATGATGGAGGATCCAAGGTCAAAGCCCAGATGGCACACACAAACATCACAACATCTATCACCCAGCAGCTGGGGCAGAGGACAATGCAACACAGTTGCCTGCACAGAAGCATGTAACACATTGACAAAGCAGCATCAGTCTACTCCTTACAGGCCCAGTCAGCTTACACTGCAAGCAACTTGGTTGACGGCTGATTTTGCTACGATTGCCACAAAAGCAAATCTGATTACATTTGGGTGGTTAATGGCAGCTACAAAAATCAGATTATTAAAAATATTTTTATTCTATATTGGCCTTAATTATATCTGGTATTCTGCAATTTGTGATAATGGCATTGCTCATTTTATATTTTCTTCAGCTACCTCTCCCAGTTTGTAGCACCAACTCCGTGAGTGTCCCAAAGCAGGATTTTTAAAAAGTTCCCAGCCTACTGGTTGAGTTGCGTTGAAATTTTCCAACCCCCAGCAGTGGACTTTTAAATGACAACAATCAACTTCTGTTTTACTCCAATTGCATTGCTAGCTTTTTTTTTAGAAAGTGAAAAATAGAGCTTCGCACTTGATGGCCGTTGACCATTAAAGATTCAGCCATAGCCAGCCTATACAAAGCCACCAATGTTACTAATTATTATGAAAAGGCTGAATTATAATGTTGCTCACAGTGTGGAAGCAGAGTTGGCATGCACGGTGCAACAGTGAACCAACCAACTGTCCAAGAACAACCCAATTGCCCAATCCCTCACAAGTGATGCACCCCCCAAACAAACACAGGCAGATGTCCATGATGAGGCTGAGATCCGTATGACATCCCTCCTCTTACCATTGTCCAGTAAGTAAAAGACTGGACTGCAGTGGCTGGCTCTCAGACTGGCCACAGGCTCTGGCAGGACGCGTGCCTCATTGTGAAAGGAGGATGGGTAATGAACTGGAATAGGAAATTCAACAACAGACAGAGTTCAGGGAATCAGGGACAAAAAAGTGGCTGGAGTGGGGAAAGGAGAGTCTTGTAAGTAACAGGAGGGGAAAACAGTTGATAGGTTATGAAAGCAAAAATGTTCAGAAAAACACTAATCCACTGCAATATTATAGTTAAATGTTTTCCTAAGAGCAACTATCACGAACAACACAAACTACTCCTACACAACTATAACTGTCACTGCTACTACTACTGCAATTAATCAACGGTAATTTATAATAACACTAGAGGTTTTAATCTGAGAGTTTTTTTAAAGATAAATTTAATACATGTATATTTTTTAATCTCCAAATATTCACTACACCCCTTCTAAGTCTAAACAGATTCTTCAAAAATATTTTTCTTAAATTTCAGTCATGCTAAGAAGTCCAGAAAGCAAAACTGAAAGCAGAGTGTAACGGATGTGGTAGTGTTTTTTTTGTTGTTGTTCATGCTTGTGACTCAGAACCTACAATGGGCTCAAAAGCATGTGGCTGAAGAAAAAGAAAGACTGGAAACAGTGAGAGTGGATGTGCACTGCTGACAGGTAGTGGTGTGACACTGTCAATGTGGACTTTTTACAGCTCAACTGCGGAGCTATAAATAGTCCGTCCATTATATATACACCACTTGACAATCAGGGTCACAGGGGGAGACGGAGCAAATCCCAGCAGACAGTGGGCAAGGGTGGGGTATATGTTGAACAGGTCACCAATCTACAGCAAAGATTCACATTCACTCTCATGTCTACGGACTTTAGAGTTGCCATCTAACCTGAACATGGATGTCTTTGTACTGTAGTGCTAACCACTGAACAAGTGAGCCACCATCTCTGAAAGGAACACATTAACAACATCGATACTACCACCTCTGCACACATTTTGCACAGGAGCATCAAATAAGGCAATTCAAATCTATCTGAAAATATTGTTTAACTTTGATTGACAGGCTACTAGAACTAATTTTCAGTGAAGTGAACCATATGTACCGTCGCTTCTCCGTATCAAAGCTTATCGCGTGGATCATTGTGTTTTCATAATTCAGACAAAAAAAAAAAAAACAAAAAACAAAACTAAACTAAAAACTCAAACTAACAAAATAAAAAAAATTTAGAACAATAAAATTTCATCTTTGATGGTAAATATGCCATATTGTACTTGAAAAAAAAAGGTAGTAGTTTTAATTTTTTTCAAACCACCAAGGGTTACACTGAGTTTTGCAGTTTTAGTTCAACACACAAGTTTTAACTATTACCTCCCACGGTGTGCCCTGCTACAGCCACACGTAGGATAAAGCTCTCAAAGGAAATGTAACTCATAACCCCTAACAAAAATAACAGTGCTTAGGACATAAAAAACAGGAGAAAGACAACAATGGAATGGTGTGGAAGGTGGCAGATTTCGAGCAAAAGAGCCAATTACTGGGCCTAATGACAAAAGGAAGATTGGAGAAAAAAGAAAAAGAAAAAAGAAAAAACAGAGGAAAAAGATGTGGAACAATTGTAAGAGATGCCTACAGTTATTGACACAGAGTGAATCAGCACAATGACTGGCTTCCTTAATAAGCTGTCCACAGTCTGTGTATGGCTTGGAACAGACACAGAACACCTGGTGTGCCAGGAAATGGCCAGACAGCCTCTAATGGCCATAGAGAAAGGCGGAACTTGATGCTTAGCAGGGGGAACAAACCATAAACTCTCTGCTGTGCAGTCTCATTTGTCCCCACCTTTAATCAATTTACATTTATTTTGAATACATTTTATCACCCTTAGTATTAATATTGAAGGTATTTATGCAGTAAAAATATCTACAAAATCCTTGGAATCAGGCTGACTACAACTGTCACACCACCCTTGACATTTCTATTGTGGTTCTCAGCTGTAATTATGAAATTGTGATCTGTTGAAAATAATTGTTCCAACAATCAGTTTTTCCCCTCCTTTGTTTAATTGTTAGCGTGAAAAACACACTTGGGCATTCTGTGCTGTACTCTATCTTCCCATATCAGTCTGTCTTTTTCTTCTATCTCCTTAATTAGATGATGACAAGCCTGCGTCTGGACAAAGTGACCATGACCTAGACAAAATCACAACGTTAAAAGACTCCCTGCCATGACAGAAAAGAACATCTTGTCTTGGTTTTATAATCCTGTTTGGATGTCCTCCAGAAGGTGCTCAAAGGAGATTTTAAGAGTGAGAACAGACAAAAATGAAAAAGGCTAAAAGTTGCATGCAACAGATTTCTGTATCCTGGACAATACATGAAGATGAAGCCAAAGAAGTGCTGCTGATGATTCAAAATGTTTTCAACGGGAAACAAACAGCTGAACTCATAGTGAATTAGTAGTAATTAGGGGTGTAACAGTACGCTGAAGTCACAGTTCGGTATGTACCTTGGTTTTGAAATCATGGTTCGGGCCATTTTGGGTACAGAAAAATGCAAAAAAAAAAAAAAAAAAGTCACCTTTGGAAATTTAAAAACATAAAGCAGTGAAAAGACTGTTGAACTGTTAAACAGATTATGGTTCTTTTGAAATAAAAACACACCTGGGTCTAGGTAGGTAAATAAAAATATGTATTAAAATAAAGATTAACTAAACTTAGATTAATTAGCTAAAATTTACTTGGGTAGCTCAAGCTCAGCAAGGCTGCTCTGTGCTATATGCCAAACGAGGTTGTTATGATGGCTCAATAACAATATACAGGGCTTCTGTCACCTGGAGGAACCAAGGAGTGGTGAGTAGTCCACCTTGCTTTAGCGTGGTAAATATTTTCACCCCGTACCAAACGGTTTGATACAATACACCTTACACCTAACTACACCCCTATTACTAATATAATATGGCATAGCTCCTTAAAACTAAAGCTATGATTCTAACATGCTAACAAGGTTTTGCAGGGAGGAAAACAGTGCAGAGGGGAGAGAGATTAAGAACAATACTAATCCACCACATTATCATACTCCGTTTCTACCAACAACTATTACGATTACATTTACGTCTAATCTGCAGTATTCATGACACAAGAAACATAGACAGGTCTGAGTAGAAAAATATGGACACCCTGAAGATGTGTGCAGTAAACCCCAAAAAGGGGAGTAAATGAAAGGCTAAAATAGGCAATCTGTAATTATTTACAAAAAGGTATGTTTACACTCATCAGTCATGCCTCTATGATGGCCCAGAGTCCAAGGAAGTTGTCACTGAATGTTGGTGCTAGTCTGGATACAGGGACAGACCATTTGCTTTCCTTAACATTGTGAAATTCAACCCTCTTTAGTATATAATAATATATATATATATATATATATATATATATATATATATATATATATATATATATATATATATATATATATATTTAGGGTATTGACATCCATGATTTTGAACAATCTGGTACAAACCCATATAATAATCTGGCTCTGACAGTCTTGCGTGGGATTGTTTGGCCAGGGCAGAGGTATGACATGCTCCACTGAGTGCCATTTTACTATTTGGCTTTAAAATGAAGTTCTTTCTCTTCTGTAATGCAATAATACTGCTCATGTGTTTGCAGCTTAACAGCTGAAAGTTATGAAAGCTATATTCCTGAGTCATAGTTGAGTCACTGTATTTTGTCTCCTGAATATAAAGTTCATGGCTCCCTCAATGCTACTGTTTATTCATTGTTTTGTGTTAATCTGTTAGCAAGTTTCAGATGTGACGTGACAAAGATCTTATTTTTCATTTTGTGCACATTTTGCTCAATCAGGTTCAAGTACATATAGAGAAAACAGTTGGTGCAATGCACACTCAATATCCAGGCTCATCTGTCCAACTATTTTCACTTTTTTATTTAATATTTTATTTATTTATTTAATCAAGATCAATAATAATCACACAATTTAACACACCTGAAGCTGCTCTAATGGAAACATAGTCCTCTCTCTAGCTTAAGAGGAAGAAACGTCTTGTGTGTCTCTGACTCTGGAAGGACTTCACTTGACCATTGTCTCAGAAGAGGGCCTAGAGCACAAGTCAGTCTGACTTAGACACATGAAGACCATGTAGCCACAGTTTTATAAAGCAATGTGGAGCAACATCTGTTGCTGTTGGCCTGAACCCTGTTGACTAATTTTGTCCAGAGTTGTACAATGTGCCCTAGTGGTGGTAAAAATCCTCAATATGTTATGCTACTAATACAACATTGCACACAATGGCACACAAATCAGCATTTAGTCCCCAGGATGTATGTGTAAATGGCTGGATGCATCAACAATTAATTACATATTATTACTTAAAGATTAACTGTGGTTTATCCTGGTTTGTAAGAAAACAGTTATCCTATACTTCTGCCTATGAGAGGCAACACTCCTAAGAGATGCTATTTTTAAATACGTTACCAACTCCCCTCTTGGAATTGCATTTTCCCAGAGGTTTTATTACAAATGCAAAGTTTCTGGTCTATTGATCTTTGTAGGTTATTTTCATCGGAACTCCCCCCAATGAATCTAAAAGAATCTAAAATAAAATACCTGGAGCAAAAAAAAAAAATCCATTACTATTAAGACTCTTAGTTTCTTTCTATACATAAACTCATACTTAATCAACTATCAAATGTACAAAAACAAAAAAACAAAAAAACAATTCAGATTCAAACTGACGCATCAGATTTGTTACATCATCAGTAAATCTATTTTAGCTGAAAATAGAGCGAGTGGAAACTAAAATCCTATCAAGCAGACGACAGAGCTCTGAGGACACAGCATGTCAGCTTGGCAGTGTCTTAAGCACAGATTTACACAGTTACAATTTTCCAGTTTAAACTTTCAGCTCTGAATTTACTGAGATTAGGTGGTATCCCACACTAGATGCTGTTGGGAGATGTTTTCATGTTTCTGTCTAACATGCCTGTTTCTTCCACTGCAATTCCCACAAGCTGTCCTCCCATCTGCCCTGCCTCCAAATCCACACACCTCAACAAACTACAAGATATCTCAGTTTCAATTCTTGGAAATTTAAAAGACACTTTTACTCAGTTAAGTATTATGTAATAAAAATATTTGCCTTAATCATCATGAGCCTCTCATATTGTTAAGTTATCACTTGCACTCTAAAACCAGTTCATCATCATTATCCTGAAACCTGAAGCAGGTAAATTAAGTCTATTTCACTACGCATCCTCTGGCATCTAATGCTACATCTATTTAAGCACTGCTAAACATAAACACATCGGCAAATATTTAACTTACAGCAGTGCCAGTAAGGTTTGAATGATAAATTATGGATGATTAAATATAAATATTGAAATATTTTTGAGTAAAGTTTGGATCTATTTGAGACAGATGTTTAAGTGTAGATTTTATGAAATGATGCAGGTTACTGTCATTTTTTATCAACTGCTGTCAGTGGTTATATCAACATGACCACCCCTACCCTTTCCACTTTTCATCTGTTCTTTTCTGTCTGCACGAGATGCTGTCTAGGTTCTTTGGGAATGCTGGCAGGACTCCACACTCAACACTGGGTTGGACACCAACCCAACATGAAAGTCAAGGAGACAGGAAAAGAAAAGTCTCACTTACCTTTGTGAACACACAATCATTAAAGAGCAGTGGGATTAAGGAAGCTCTAATAAAATGCATGAAATAGATCACAATTTACCACAACCAGCAGTCTGCTGATTGCATCCACATTTTCTCAAACAACTGCACACTGAACATGTTTTCAGCAAATCTTCAATAATTTGACACATAGCAACGTTGATCAACAACTGTCGTGTTAAACAGCCACCATCCTCATCAAGTGAAGATGCTCTGGCGATGGGTGAGGTGTCCCAGACAAAGCTTCAAAGTGCAAATCACAAGAGACATTACCATACAAGGAATCTGGGCTTTTAAGTCGCTGGAGTGAGTGTGTGTGTGTGTGTGAGTATATTACCTGAAGTTGGTGACTTGCTTCTCTCCATCTCGATGGACTGCTGGTTGTCAGATAGTTCAGTAAGGCCTGTGGCAGCCGAGAGTGGGAAGAAGTAAAATGCACAAGTCTGTCAGATTATTTCAGTCTTGTCAGTCATACAGAGCAAACACAAGCAGCTTGGTGGATGTCAGCCACAAAGCCCCAAGAATGCATTTTTAAACAATGGTTTAACAGGAATATTGCCAATTTTCTCAAGTTCCATAAATATATCCCAGTATTTTTTATTACTATTAATTAAGTACTTAACTATGATATTATTTCAATCAAGGTCTTCACATTTTACATTGCCAGATGGATTTTGTTGAATCCATTTTGTCTTCATGATGCTGAGTGGCTGAATGCTGTTGTTACCTGCACAGGCTATTTATACTGTTTATTTTAAATCAGTAAAGTTCATCAATAAAATGTCATACGATCAAAACACAAAACATATCAAATCTCATCATGCACCAAGCACAGGCCATTATGATGTTTGTGAACACATCCCAAATTTCAAAATTTCTAGTTCTTGTTCTTTTAAGTTCAAGTGAAAATGTGGGGCACTTGAACTGTGTTCAACTTGGCTTCATTAGCAGCCTTCATTAACAGCATTGTCACAAAATTTTGGTTTATTATTTCTCTTTTCAATAAGGTTCCAGGAAAACAACTGAATGCTAATTTTCCTGCAGCCATTTTTGATGGCCTTACGGATGAATGGCATTAAAAGGGTCTGATTAAATCTTTGTTGAAAAAGATTCAATAGATTCTTTGTAATTGCGATTAACACAAATAAACAATGTGGTTTTGCTTGTTCCTGTGGATGAACAAAGCTGTATGCACCCCACTCACTACTCTTCTGTTAAAACGCATATCATATGGATCATATAATATTCATGACGACCCTTACTTAACAGACTCAAAGGAGTGGCTCACTTTGTGCAAAGGACATACTACTGGACATGACTGGAATAGGCTGGTTTGTTTTATGTCGAAAAATTCAGTTTTTTTCTCATTGCTGTAAGATCGGAAACAACCAATTTCATTCTAATCATCTCATCAGTTTGTCTCTTTGCTTTCAAACCACATCTTCTCGTCCCAGATTCTTTGGCTGCCATCTTTATCAACCCTGATGTCTTATATGTTCCACCAAACACTTTCCCATCACCCAATCCCTCCCACCCACACAGAGTCCCGCAGCCTTTAGAAGGGCCTGACTTACTCTGATAGGACGTACGGATCCTTTTCTTTGAATCTGAGTAAAAGTTAGACAGACCACGCATGCAAAGCTCTGTCAGGCAGGCCCACATGCCCACATCAGCAGCCACAGAGTCACCAAAAGGAGGAGGAAAGGGAAGGAAGAAGTGGTGGAAAGGATCGAAGGTGGAAATGAAGAGTGAGGCGATTTTCAAGGAGAGATAAGAGAAGAAGATGGAAAATAGAGAAAGTAGCAGTGATGTGTTAGTGGTACAGGGTAGAGGGTAGACAGAAGAGAAGTGAAAACAATAAGGTTAGAGTGTAAAGAAGTTCAAAAAGAGAGGAAGGATGGATGAGAAAAGAATGGTGTTTTCACATTTGGGATGTAGGGAAGGGAGGAGGGGAGGGGTTTGGGAGGGGGAGAGAGAAGAACACAAGCTTAGTCGAAAAGGAAAGTGAGTGCAAGCAGCAACTGAGTTAGTGTCAGGGGAGGACAGACAAGAAATACCCACTACTCCTGCAAACCCCAGAAATGCTTTTGTGAATGGTCATTGGTCAATGTGTTAGCAGGGAACATATCAAGCAGCATCAAAAATCACTCTTGTATTTGATAATTGTCTCACTTTTTAGTTTTTCATATTTAATGTGTAGGCTGATTATGTGTCACTACACTACACTAGAGAAACACCTAAAATATCCATAAATGCCCTTCATTTGACAAAATGAATTAACAGCATTTGACATGTAGAGAAAGCATACATATGTGGTGATAACAACTAAACATGTTGAGAGAAGGACAGGAAACTATATTCTCACAAGCTGAAAAATTACAAAAACTGAAGAGTTCAGGCAGCTCTAGAACAGTTTAGCAAGTGGTGTGTTTTGTTATCACCAAAATCTTAACTCGAACAAAGACACTGAGGAAAGAAAAAACATCACTTGGAGTGCAGGAAAAGGGCACGGACACCAATTTATCCTTTCATCTTAAAATTGATTTTAAAGACTTAAGCAGAAAGGACTTTACCATAGAGAAGGTTGAGAACGTGTTGCCAACGAATACAAGCATTTATGCAAGGGCAAAAGAAAAGAGTTTGCACAAACTCAAGCCCAAGGTCATCCATCTGTTCATCCGACTCGATCTTACCCTTCAGACAACTTCTGAGTACCAGTCAAGCATTTTCAGCTACACTTCTGGGCACTATGTAATAAAAGATATCTCCTGCTTTAAAATCACTTTAGACATAGAAAATGTTGAACCACTGGCGCGGCAATGTTGTTGAATCTAAAGGTTACTTTGGAGTCGAATTAAAGTATGCCTTGTATTGTTCACAGTGATTTATGTGTGATGGGGGTGGATATCTTCACTTTATTTCAAGATAAATAAGAGGCTGCCTTCAGAGAGACCATCACCATCCAAGATCAGTTGCAGAAAAAGGAGGCAGACGTCAGAAGTACAAGACCTCTGTGGCTTTCAACTACAAATCAATGTTCAAGCAGAGACAAAACAGAAACAGAGAAAACAAATGGTCTCATGCATAAAAATGCAGACGTGGAATGATGCACAGCTTATTAACATGCACTTAATATTGTAGTGCCGATCTGTGACAGGCATACAGAAATGGACCAGTATTGTAGTGTGTCTTGGTTTGTTATAGTGTGACAGAAAGGAGAAGAAAAAAACTGTATTGGAGTGATGCAGGCTAATGTTTCTGTATGATATGTAATTAATGTCTAACAATAAAAGTCAAGCCTGGGCTTTGGTGAGATTTCTTTTACATCATCACCTTAGTAAAACATTTACATAGAACTTTATAAAAATCTCTTAGCATTAGTATTACTGACATAGCGTAAAAGTAAGACAAAGGAAACATCAAGAACAGGAGAACCATTGCAATTATCATCTCAGATCATCTGAAAAACCTGAAAAAATTCAAATAAAAATAGCTGCCACACTATTATACTGCTGGGCAGTTAAAATAAAGGTGAGGCTGAGGTGCTTATGAGAAAGTCTGTTTGCTATACTTGAGTAACCTTTAATCAACTTTGAATTAGTTAAGGGTTTGAGAACAGTTACCGATCAATTATACTGGGAATGTAATTACACCACCCTTGTCATTGATTTTAGGTCATTCATGGTCAAATTTGCCTGATTGATCAGTCAAGCCTTGGAGAGAAGATGTACAGAGGAAGGAGACAGGAAAAGGAAGAAGAAAGTAGAAAAAAAAAGAGTGGACAGAAGAATAGAAAATAGATGAGACAGTAGGATGCAGTGTTCATTAGACTACATTTTGGCACCTTTTTGTGTGATGCTCAAAGAATAAAAGCTATGTATGTGTGTGATAGGGTCCCAGAGATGTGTGTGCTACCTGAGGTGGACTGCCTGTTTCTGCGGGGTGAGCGGGTAAGGCGCTGGTAGGGGTCAGCAGCTCCATACAGATCCAGTGTCGACATGCACAACAGGATGGTTTTCTGCAAGTAGTCGACTACCGCTAGGCCATTACAGTTTCCGAACGCCAAACTGGACAAACAGACACAAAACAAGAAGGCACATGCGCAGACACCCACAAAGGCATTTATGTGGAGGAAAGAAATTTTATATTTTCTGCTTATTTATGTCACCAAGTTATTTTTAATATCATGAAATCATACTATATGTTATATAGTATGATTCAATTCAAATTCAAATTCATTGCAACATTCTTATATTATTAATTCCACCATTTCACAATGTTAGAAAAAATTATTTATGACTTCCAATGAGCTCCATTCTGCTCTTCAGCCTGTGGCAGTAATGTTTCTAATAGTCTGTGAGAAAAGGATGTCCTTGTGGACCAGTGACTGACCACAATTTAATATTATTCACAACAAGAAGCTCTCCTGGGATCCTGCCCGAGCAGCAATAAAAAAAATAAAATAAAATAAAAAAGATAAAATAAGAGAAGAAAAAATTTATAATTTTATGCTGCTCAGTCATCACTGCTCTTCTGCAATGAGCATGCAGCTCAGGTTCAGCTTATAACTGTCTCATACAGTCAGACACATCAACTTGTGACAAGGGCAACGACGGCGTCGTCATAAACAGCAAAGCTGAAGACAAAGATCCTGTGTGCGCTCTGATGTAACTGTGATATAGAGTATGATAATCACCCATCTTTTACTGATCTTTTCCCTTGCAATTTGAGAATGTAAAAACAAAAACATAGCCTTATGATCTAAACGTCATATATATAGTACTAATTTAAAAAGCTACAGTATGCACAGACAGGCGTGAGGCTACTCCTATCTGATAAGTTTCTTTAGATTTAAGCTGTTATTGAGGTCTTTTTATGCGCACTTTCATAAGCAGTGCTTGGACTTGGAGAAAACACCAGTAAACCTGTACTCCGGTGTTCAGGTTCATACCATGAGGACTACCAGAGGAAACAGCCTTGCCCTTACTGTGACTAGAGGGATGTCTTGAGTGTGGGAGTGAGTCTTTGCTGTCTTCATGTAGTGTTTATTTCTGTATTACAATGTAATGTTGCTTTTGCCAATCAACAGATTGCATTGAAGAGTAAATGTTAATTAAGCTTACAACAATATTTATTATAAATCAAGTATAGGACATGTTGTGAGCTAAAAAGAAACTAAATCTTTTCATTGTAAATGAGTCTAAATGGGAGTATGTGTTTTTCATGAAGTTCTGTGAAGTAAGAATCAAAAAAATATATACTAAAATAAATCTGTGTCTACATTTTTGTTCAAGCTGTGAATAGCTTTACAGGAGAGAGGCACATAATGGCCCTGCTTTGATCCAAAGCTTTAAAAATGTGACTTTATTGGTTTTCTGGCAACAGCGCTTCTGTTCACAGTAAAACCGCATATGCAGTCTAAAATCATTACGCTCAGGCAGTCTTTCAGTTTCTCCTCCACATCAATAACTTATTGATTAATCCCCAAATTTAAAAAAATGTAATACATAAAAATGTCAACCATGAGTCAAGTCAAGATCGGTTGCTTCAAATAGTATTAAAATTAAGCATGATGCAAAACAAAGTAAAGACAGAAAGCCCTCATGCATCTTGTTTGTTTGGTTGATACCAAACTGATGTCAGGAAAGCTCAAATGACTCAAACACTGTTCCAAATTTGTGCTAAGAGTATATTAATTATATACAAATAACATAGTGGGTGTGTTCGGAAAAAGAAAACCATGGTCCATGCTGCGACAATGCAACATTAAATCATTAGCTCAACCATTTTCCAGTATTTCAATGATAGTTAAACTCATTATAGGGATAACATATGTACATAGACACAGCCTAACAGACAGAGACAAGATGGGAAGAGCAATGCGCACAAGCAACCATACTCTATGCAGTTTAGCAAGACTGAATAAAATATGGATATATGGATGAACTACTGTTAAACTGTGCTTTTTTGCTGCCATTTGGGAAAAATAACATGTAATTCTTTAATTACAAGTGAAATACACTGAACTATATGATATGTAGCTTGGTTAAATGGTGTACAGTGCTTCTCCTGTCAGTTAAAAAAAATCTCAAGTAAGTTCACACAACCTACTTCACCTTAAATAATTCTTTGTCAACACTATAGAGAGGAACAATAACCATCCATTTGAGCATACTACAACAAGGATTACTTGCCTAAATACAAACTATGAATAAAGATGAATGGGTCAACTAGTTGAATGTGAAATATTTAGTAACTTACAGGCCATAAGCAGAGTTGATGTCCAGGCTGGTGATCTGCTGAGGAGGTTCGCCATCTACCCACAACAGCTGGATCACCAGTTCAGCCTGGTAGCCAGGTGGAACTCGCACCACTCGGTCCTTCACCCTGAAACAGATAATGTAGGGGAGAGATTGGAGCAAAATGTGTACATAGAACATTGCGAAGATGTTTAGCTAGACACAGTGAACACTCTACTAGCATGCACATATCCCAAATGCATATAAGAAAAAGCAGTGAAATTAATGATCAAGTCAAGATCAAGGGAGAATTCAAAACTGTGGCTATTGAATATTAGACCAAAACTAGAATCATGACTTTTCATTTGTATACCTCTGCCTCTCAGAGTAGTTTCAATTTATATCCCTGTTTATCTAGTTATATTATTACTGCTCTCTGAATTCTTGACCTATGGCTAAAAATGTGTTTTGCACAGCCAAAGTAACCTCTAACCACCAATATCAGTTGAGTTCAAATGTACATTTGTGTCACAGGTTGAAGGAAATCCTGCGAAGGATTTTTGAGATATTGTGTTGATAAGGCCAAAGCTGTTTTGTGAGGTCACCATGATCTTGACCTGTGGTCTTTGCATATGTCTGGCATAAGACAGGACATTAATAATTTTTGCTGTTATATGAGACAGTGAAGAGGCAGTTAAAGGGGCCTTGCTTGAGGCAGGGGATGCTGTCTTTGAGTCCCTCTGGTGTTCCGCTGCTGGGGCTTGCTGGGTGTTGGTGGTGGTGTTGTGGTGAGTGGGAACCAGGCTCTGAGAAGCAAGGGTTGTTTTCACTCTCTGATGGAGAGACGACATCCTCGTGCTCACACTGCAAGCGTACCTGTAGTGACTGGAGATGACAAAGATACAGTACAGATGTATGGATTCCTTTTTAGTGTATCTATCATAATATTTATCATTTGGATTTAGATTTGTCTTCAACCTATGTGAATACTGCAGGTGACAATCACCAGTGAATTCGTCTTATGTAGGTGCAGGTTCCCAACTATGTGGGCTGATTTACATTAATGTGATGTTTAGAAGATGTCATGTAATGACATCATCTAAAAACAAAAAAACCAGTGAAAATAGCCAATGAAGATGTTAAAGCAGTAATTTTCATTGGTTGCATTGGCATTCACAATCATTGCTTTGTAATACACTAAACCAGCAGAATACAACCACATTTTTTTATTTATTTTTTTTTTTTATTAGTATTCGACTCACCACTATCTGAGTGTTGGCATCATATTTGCTGAATCGATACAGGATGATGTGGGCTGAGATTCCAACCACACAGAAGATGCGACTCTGAGGGCACCAGCTAACCATCTGAACAGCAAAGGGATCTTCTTCCACCAACTCGGCAGCCCGATCCTCACCAGGCTTTGACTTATCAAACACTTTGGAGGTCTTCACCTTGTACAACATCTGCAGAGTGACTGGTTAAAACAATTTTGGTGAAATATTGTTAATACAAAAAGATTCAACGGTATCATGTACACAGTGAAAAAGCAAACTGTGGTGATAAAACCTACATATTGTAGAAATATGTTGGCCTGTGAAAGTGTTTCATGGGTCTGTGTTCTGTGGCAGGACTGGATGAGCATGATCAAATTATATCCAAACAAACTTGTTTACAGGATAAATCAAGTGTCCAAACAGGGGAGGTGGGGGGGGGGCAGACAGGCCTTCATCACCAAACGTTTCCACAACTTCCTGCTTATATATTATTTTAAAAAAATCCAATAATAATCCAAAACAAACTAGTCTGAAGTAGCATTAGACTTCAGGTTTCCTATCCAGTCTAGGGATATTCTGCCTCTTGTGGGCAGAGCAAAGGTTTAAACAGGCTGAATGGATATGTAAAATATTCAATTCATACATTCAGAGGTTTTTTACTCAGGGCATGAATAAAATTTGGTAATGAATGATTTAAATGGTAATGACTTTTGTCAGTCTGATTTAAGTTTACTTCATTGCAACCCATGGTCAATTCAGAAGTCCATCAGTGTTAAAATATGTAAATTGAATTGCTGAAAAAGGTAGACATCAAGTGTTTGAAAAGCATGAAAATATATAATACATCCTTTCATTGTAGATCAAAGAAAATGAGAAAGAAATGAGAAGCTATGAGAGGAGACTTACTTGCTGATGCATCCCAAAACTTAATTGATCCATCAGCATGGCTGAACAAAGACAAAAGTTTCTTTTAGTGTATTTGATTAGTCAAAGGCCTTGTTCAGACCTTGCACTTGAGATGAGATCTCACTCCTCTTCTTAAAATGCATATGAACACATGTGCAATAGGTGCAAAAGGGTGGGGAGTAATCTACTGATTTTAAATGTTACATCATAGCAGAACGATCATCTAATTCTTATGCTTTCTGATAGTTGAAAAGAAGTTGAATTCTGAGCTGACTGTCTCTGAGACAATAAAATCACTATGAGACAAGATTTCTTCTTCTCTGTTTGACAGAGAAAATATCTTAATGAGACCACATGAAGGTGGGCTGCTGCTGATATCTGTGAGTGCTACCCAAGGTCAGACACTACTTGCTGTGAATGTCAGAAAATGTTAATATTTTTGACAACTCCATACGTTACAGGATGGCCCCAGGATGCTCTGTATTGAGGCTGGCATAAACCCGTATTGCACATATTGCATTATGAACACAAAATTGTGATGACGATAATCTGCTCTCGTCACAGCAGAAATAAAAGAGGCACATGCAGGATTGTGTCGGATGCTTAGCATATTTTCTCCAGCAACCTTTGTATTCTGAATTACTATCAAATGTCTTTGTGTACATGTACCTTCAAAAGACAGTATTTCTTACCCTGTGATGATGATCTCTGGGTAAGTGTGAGAGCCAAGCGTCCAAGTTCCTCCGCTGATTGGCCACTCCTTATATGATTACAGACAGGGATTGTTGGTTATCTTGATACTCATAGTGGGCATTTCTGCCTTATAATTCTCTTTCCGTACCTTTTGGCTGTAACCTGTTTTCTTGTGTTTAGCTCCTATAGAGTAGAGGATGGGGATAATGTCAGGTGGACAGTCTGCAAAATAGGCAGTGCAGGTAACGGGAGACTCATGGATGTCCATGGGGTAAGGGTTCTCAAAAACAGGGAAGCTGGAAAATAAATTGCGGAAAAGAAATTATCATTCAATAACAATTGAAAAAAAACAAAAACAAAAAACAAACAAACAAAAAAACAACAACAGAGCTTAATATCTAACTACAAATATACTGAAAGGTTTTATTTGATAAAACCGGGAAATAATTTCTTTGACTTTACTTTTGTTAACTTTGCTAAATCTATTTTGTTTCATTACAAGGTCAGCATAACTTAAATGCATGACAAAGTTATATAATAGTAATGCTATTGCAAAATGAGTTCAATCAATTAAATTGCATCATACTTACAAATTATTCATTGAACAGCAATGCTATGTGATTATTAATGGATAACACTGTATGAACTTCCACTGATATAAGATGTTAAATCTACAAATGCAGGAGACTGAGTAATCTACAATGAACAATTCAGAAACAATTAACAGCCTATCATCACAGACTATCTGGACGTGTTGTCAGATGATACCTATAACTTACATCTTTAATGAGGTAACCTCATTAACTTGATGACAAAATTTAGACACAAGTGCTTTGCTGCTATTCCAATGTATTCCCTTGCCTTAGGGGCTCATTTGTCAAAACTGCACCACATCAGCACCCTTCGCCTACATCTTCATTTCTTTCGGTAGTGATAACAAGTTAATTTAACTTAAGTGACACTGTGATGAAGTGGTTTTCCCCTGAAGTATAGATAGAGGTGGCACCGTTTAGGATCATCACGCCTTCATTTGGTGCTGACTATGACAGAATTTGTGTCATGGTCGAAAGGTACATAGTATGCTTTCGCTTGAAGTGAAGAGATACCTTAAGTTCTACAAGTTCATGTCATCTCATGTCAAAAACTGACATGAGATAATGTCACTCTCAGTGACTCAGCTGCTGGTGGTTTTCATCATGTGTGTGAAGAACATACTTGCTCTGTGTCAGATCCACCACAATCAAGTCCTTCTCCAGAAGCACCACCACTGCGTATGGCTCCTGAACCTCTGTAAAATACGAACCCAACCTGAGTGTGTGATTAAATTTAATGCATATTCATTATTACAGCTGCACTTTAAATAGTATCTTCTTTAGCTTATGTCATCAACCTGCAGCACTTTTCTTCAAGAAAAATTTCCAACAAAAAAACTTTAAGACTGTACTTCACATATAATTACAGTTACATTTGTCTGTCAATTGTATTGGTGGTTAAGTCACAGATATTCAAAATACAATTTTCATGTCTTAAAAGCAATAATTCATCACTGTTTTATTTCTAATAACTGAATTTGTGATGCACGACACCATCGTGGTTAGTGCTGTTGCCACACAAAAAGAAGGTTGTGGGTTTAGTTTCTGATGTGGGGCCTTTCTGTGCGAAGTTTGCATGTTCTCTCCAGGTACTCCGGTTTCCTCCCACTGTTAATTGGTGGCTCTAAATTGTCTGTAGGTGTGAGTGAGTGGTTGTTGGTCTCTGTCTGTCTCTGTGTGTTGGCCCTGTGATGGACTGGTTACCTGTCCATGGTGTACCCTGCCCTCACCCAGTGTGAGCTGGGATTGGCTCCAGCTACCCCATGAACCCATGGATAAGTGGTTGACGATGAATGAATGAATGAATTTGTGATGTGATAAAAAAAAAAAAGTCATAAAATTCGCCTTAATTTTCTTTGTACCTGAAGCCTGTCAAATTGTGACTTTATAGACATAAATTAGGTTGGTTTTGATTTTTTTTTTTTTTTTTTTTTTACCATTTTCATAAAATTCTACCACCAAAACTCTACAATTTGTCCAGACAGAAAAAAAACAAGCTGTACTGAAAACAATGAACTAAAACCAGAAAAGATTACACCAATTTTGTCACTATAATGTTTTGTGCTTACCGTTGTTGTAGGGAGTCTCGCAGAGTACCATGAACTCTACAATGGGATAGTCCATCTCAAGCACAGTGATTGCTTTGCCATGCATAATGGTTAATGTTGGTCGCCGTCCTGCCTTGTCATAAGAAAGCCCTCCAGAAAAGACAATAAAAGGCTCGCTGTTTTGGAGGGAGAATAAAACTTTAATAAAATCTCTTTCATTGCTATAAGTTGAACAGTAATAATTGATCTAATCTCCAAATGAGTTAAGTTAATAAGTTCAAAGATAACTTTAACCACAAGTTATATGTCTATTGCCCCCAATCTGTTTAGAAGACACCTTTTATAAGTCACTGACAAAACAAACTGGAAAAATACATAAATGTTAGTTTTAAAAACTCGTGTAGATGTAAGCCCGTCAGTTTGTGTGTTTTCCTTTATATGTATGAATGCGAGTTGAACACACTGGTAAGGTGCCATTGTTACTGTTCCTGCTAACTTGCTGTACACCCGTGCCACATTACCTCCTCATTGTAACAATGTGCAGCAGTGAATTTTCACACCGGCTGCACTCGGTGATTGCCCGTTCACCTTTGTGGTAACATGGTACATCAGCCGTGGCCTGATTTTCTTCACTGAGTGTGCAATGCTCCCCCTGTCTCTCAGGTTCATCTCTGCTGTCTTAAACCTTATCCAGTAATCTATTGTCTTCAAGCCCTTCTGCTTCCCCCTCCTCCAGTCTGATATATAAGATAGACTTTACTGCATATAACACCTGAAGTTCAGAAAATTACAGTGAAGTAAATTGAACTTGCATTGATTACAGATGCCAAGATGTTGAATGTTTGTGTATATGACCTGTTCTCCAGGACGTATGAGAAAAAAGGCAGTGCATCCTGTGTAATTTCACTCAATGAGCAAATTTTAAGCGGTTGCAATCTTAAAATAATATCTGTTGGGGGCATATGATTATCACCAGCTGAGGCACCATAAACATGTCTCATTATTTCACTGCAAGAGAAAATAACCACAGGATTAAAAAACTACTTTAGAAGACTCCATGTAATTGTGTTCAAATCACAAATTATTGTAATCAGAAAGACTGAGGGGACTCAGGAAACATGGGAATAAATGCTTGTTTGAGAATCACGCACCTGCTCCTTGAGGTCTTGTACTCCACTTTGAGTATGGGTTTGCACGACTCTTTCCTTGCATCCTTCTGAATTTTTCCTGAATTAGAGAAAAGAACAAACATAATCATCTCAAGACGCTATTGCAGTATATTACAAAAAAAGCCTTAGTAGCCTCAGTGCTACTAACACCAATACACATTTATTTTTGTGCAGCATTTGACTGATTTTCATTTGTCTGACAATTATAATTATTAAATCATAATCACAAGGGTATTAGTTGACAACTGGAATTGTGTTTTGTTGTATCTTTTTACTCTTTATTCACACTGTTACAAAACATGGACGAAAACTATACCAGGTCCTATAATTGCCTGTTTTATGCAAAAGTAAACAGTAATAATGTAGGTATAAAACTTGTCAGTCTTGATATTGGAATAGCAGGAATACAAATAGCACAGTCAATGAAAACAGTGTTCAGCACACAAAGCATATCAAAGAGCAATGCAAAGTAAATGTGAGCATGAATCATGGAATGGGTGTAATGGTGTGATGACGGACCTTTGTGTCCTACCAGTTTTGGTTAATTTTTATTAATATAAAAAAACTATAGCTAATTTCTATTAATACAATGGAGGGGATATTTTATTCCCAGGGGATGGCATGTGCATTATTTTTCTGACAAATGTCTGATCGTACTTAACCATGCCTTAAAGCTGGCTGCTCCGTTCCTGTCATTCACTGCCTACACCCTTCAGTTCTACTATGCTGTTTGTTGATTTTGCCTGAGATCCAAGTTAACAAGTCAAAATGAGGAACTATTCATCATCAGACATCTGACAAAATAAGGGTTTCTGGCCAACACACAAATAGAGCAGAGTAGGAAAGAAATAGAAGGAACACTAGTCAGTAGAAGAGGGAGAATTAAAAACATGTCTGGAGATCATTCAGGCCAGTAGTTGAGCCAGAGACTACATTCAGAGCTAAAACAATCAAAAAGTTACAGCTCCTTTCAAATTCAAATTCAAAAATACTTTATTGTCAAATTGGCAATTGGGCAACAAAAAGGCAGAAATCTGTCTTGGCTGCGTGTACATGATAAAAGGATACAGTACACACTTTTTGAAACTGGAAGCATAGAGAACATCTAAGCATTTAGTAATTCATTCTATGATAAATGACACAAAATTAGAGCTTTATCCTCATTTATGGTGCATTCTCTTTTTTTGTCTGCTGTATTAGATATTAGTTAAGAACTCAAACATCAAGTTTTTCCAGCTTGGGAATATCAATGCCTGATTTTGAGGTGTTGCGTTGTGTAAAAGTAAGGTGTTGTGTATCTTACCGTGAGGGAAAGTGACCTGGAATGGCTTGGTGGTGTTTCTGAGGTTCCACAGTGTCAGGCTGCCATCGGAGTGACTGCACATGAATTGTTTCCCTTCATGATGCCAGCTGACTGAGTGGATAGCCTGTACCAGAAAGGGAACAGATATTTCACAAAATTGCCATGCATGTATCATAAAGATTAGTTTTTAATGTCAGTTAAAACTTTTACACCTAATTCAAATAAAGTATTCTTATCCTCACAGGACAAAAGGAGGAGAAAATAAATACTTCAATCCATTCCTCCATACCTTTTACTCTACACAAATATGACAATGTCGCTTTAATGGGAATGTTTATTTATTGTAACTTTCTAACTTTTAGAACTGGCCTTTACTTCTGTGCTGCTTGGTGATGTGCGAGCTGATAACTCAGTCATGGAGGTGAAAATGTGTCATGTTCATATCTAAACAACAAATGACAAAGCGGTAATGAAGCTCAAAGCACAGGCCTGTCTTTGTTTGTTGCTTCACTGCATATGTTCATGTCTTTTAAACCTTTAATCTATCTGCTATATGACCTGTCAACAGCCAGCTGTCTCCTTGTGAAATTATTAAAAACGTGCCAACTTGATGATACCCTTTTCAAGTCTTTGCAAAGTTGCTTCACTGCCTTTTCACTCTAGTACCCACCGCAGCAAGAGGCAACATTTGTCTTCTAAAAAAGTGTAATCATTGCACTTCTAGCATACATTGTACCTTGCAAATTTGCAATCTAATGTCAAGATATTTTTCCTTCAGATACCACCAAAACAAACCATTCCTCATTTGCACTATGTGAGTCAGTTTGCAAATGAGATGCAGTCTCGGTCACGTTTTCTTGAAAGAGCAGGAAGGGACATGTCCCACACATGTTTCACCGCACATGGTCAAAGGTCATCACAAATTACATTTACATTGGATTTTTGTTGTAATTAGTTAATGAAAAATAATAATTTGTCTTGCACAAGTGGGACTATTATTTGGGTTAATTAAAGTAAATGGAAGATTTAAATGAGTTTTAAAAGGTCGTAACCTCCCTAACTAAATTACAATACTTTGTACTTGCAGTTGGATTCATTCACATACTGTTTGGGTGTCGATTTGTGACCGTACTTTTAAAGAAAATTCTATAAATTTGTCAAGATTATAGAAAACCCAAATAGTGGAAAACAACTAGTGTAAATGTAAATGAAATGAAATCTACAAAAGCACAAATGCAAAGCTTTTCAGTTGCTCCAGCAAAAGTAGGTCTAATTCTCTCCATTTCTTGCTGGCTTTGTGAAATTTGGTGGTGCTGTCATTGTCATCAGATGAAGATTTTCAAGACAGTGGAGATGATGCACACGAGACCACCTTAATGAATGTGAGCAGGAGGTGTGTCAGCTCTAGAGATTCGTGATGGCATTGATGGATATTGAGGATCAGGTTGACAAGGTGAAAATGGCCAAGCAGCAAATCTAGTTTTAGGCCACAGAGGTTAAAAAACAAATTAAATAAGACTGATGCTGGAAGTATTTGTGTTTGTGTGTGGATTTAATGGTTTTAGCTGTGCAATTTTATACGATGCACTCAGCACAGATGATTGGAATATCTGGTAACGGGAAGACCAAGCAACTTAAGCATTTCTTCACTCCACCTATAATTTTAATAACTGCAAAAAAAAAAAAAAGTGGTATGCAACCATGTGGCATGTAACTAACAGACGTCAGATGACTGGATAACGTTGCAAACCAAAGTCTAGAAAAAAAAATACTGCCTAACATTGCGCTACACTGCAAAGTGTTAAATTGCAACAGACACTACAGTCTTCATCCACTGCAGCAGTTGTGTGTGAACTGCCACAGGCACTCTTACAGGTTGCCCAGATTTACCAATTCATACTTCATATACTAATAGATGTAATTGGATGGATTAATAAAAACCCTTCCATTTCCTTCTGCCATGGAAAAGAACAGATGGGAAAAAGTGAAAATATTTTTTGGAGACGATAGGACAGACTGAAAGCTTCTAACAATGTTCTTTTAATATCAGATTAGCGTGATGGCAATAGAAAAGCTGAGACTGTTCAAGAAACACAACAGTTTAGGCTCTCAGTGCTTTTTCTTCAGTTGCATAACAGAGCTCACCTCATCGTAGTAGATTCTGAAGTCTGCCTTCTTGCCCCGGAGATCCCATTGCACAATTGTCCCGCTCTCAAACCCTATAAGTAACTACAGAGAAAAATAACAAGAAACAGAAGAAAATAAGTGAGGAAAGATTTCTGAACAGAGCATACATCGAGTGCCCACTGTAATTTACGTAACTGCACTCTTCACTATAATGTTGTAGCACATTCTGCCTGTAGACCCTCCAAATCATTTTCCCTTCTCATCCTTCCTCTTTTAAAGCTTTATTGTTCCTTTTCAAACTTGTTTGTCACCGCCCTGTTGTGAGTCTCATGGTTAGTTAGACATAAAGGCATATATAGAGCATATCAGTTATTCACCACCTGAGTAAGACTCCTTTTTCCAGACCATAATGTGTCAACATGGGCTTTGCTCTTTTCTCACAGTCATATAGAGTTATGTGCATACACCACATATTTGCACAGTCAAACAGATACTTATTGATTTATAGAGCGCACATGGACAAAGGTATGCACACATAAATACGAACGGGACATAGCTTTGCACCGATTTTAGTCACACATGTATATATACAAAAATGTAGATGAAAACAGACACCCACACACAGCTCTGCCATGCACTTCCAAAACAACAAAACACAACGACACTGTTACACACATGCACACGCACACACACATTACTCTGCTCATAGAAATTGATGAGAGAGAAGAGTGAAATAATCAGTCACAGATCGGGGGAGAGAGATCAAGAGTAACATTGGAGGAACAAAGCAAGTAAGGATAAATGGAGGAGATGACAGAGGAGAGGCCTAAGATGAAATGTAGCAGACTTGTGAATTGGAAAGTAAAAACTGCTTCTCTGCAGCCCTAGACTTTGCATTAGTAGTGACAAATGCAATATACAGTTTCCTATAAACACATAAAAGTTCCTCAGCTTTTCAAATTATGCAGTAATGACCTTATTTGTTTGCTACATGATCATTTAATTTTCATACCTTTTTAAGTGAAAATGAAGCAAAACACCCCTTCCATCTGGTATCACAAGAGTACTAACAGCCAATACAATTGCAATATGATTATTTTGTATGTCATGCAGTCCATAAAACAGTCCAAATTTTAATTTATTGTACACTATGACAACATACATTCGTATATTTGCCAGGTAGCCTTTGAGAAGCTAAAAATTGTTTTGTGTTTTTGCTTCAAATTTGTTACGTGATTTGCAAAATAGCTGATCATTTTTCTGCTGATAAACTTCCCAATGGATGAACTTTAGAAGGTTATATTTGTTAAAGACATCCAAAAAAAGCAGCATGGTGGGGCAATGGTTAACACTGTCACATCAGACTGATGACCTGACTGGGATGTACCCCACCCTCGCTCCATGTCCATTAAGATAAAGAAAACAAAAAGCAGCTGCATCATTTCTTATAGTACTTATTATAACTAGTGTATTGTCCCTCAAGGAGCAAAGATAATTACAATTAATTTTCAGAGTATTACTGCCTTTTCCCTGCTGTCAGATTTATTCCCAATCCTAATTAGGATGTTTGTACCGGAAACTAATTATTTGCAATTTAACTTGGAGGCAATCACAAAAATGGAAGAAAGCACTAAATACAAAGGTTTCTAGAAATAAGTACATATACTTTCTTATGTCAGTAACACCAATACGGAGGTCAGTCACTTTTTCTATGGTGTGAGACAGTAGGTTTAATCTTTTGTTTTGTTTTTTATGTCTTTACACCAAGAAGCAGCAAATGCTCTTGGATTACCTTTTTTTTCCAACTCCACCACCCTCAGAGGATATTACATGTACCTACAGATACCTCACACCTTTTATGAGGTTATATATGTGAAAACCAGAGGAACAGAGAAACATATCAAGAACATTGCAGAGAATGTTTCTGTCAGAGGGCCAGAAAGAAAAGCTGACTAAGAGGTGAGTAATTAGGAAAAAGGGAAAGATGGAGAGAGAGTAAAAAAGGATGAAAATGAAGAAAAATGAGAGGGAGGTGATGGTGAGGATGTGTAGGTGAGGAAAACAGGCCAGAAACTAAATAGAAGGGGGTGGGGGGTTTAACAGAAGCAAATAAGTGAGAAAAAGGAGAGTATGTGTAGATGATGCTAAATGAGAGTCGATGCTGAGGTGCGTTTCTTTTATCTGCCGGCTCACCTTGCCTTCATCCTTTGGGCTATCGCTCAAATGAACCACAGGTCCTGGATGAGTTTTAGTTGATCTGTGATCAATGAAAGATTAGAGAGGCAAAGAGGACACTTACACTTTGTTTAGAAAGGATGTGTAAACACTGAGAAATACTAAACTTTGACCCCACCTTCACAAAAGCAAATTGTATACCAACATTACCTTAGTACCATGACACTTGTACAATAAAAAAAAAAAAATAGCTACACAACATCTTGGATGGCAGTTAAATATATAGTACATTGTTTTACCTTAGAGAGGACGGTAATATTAAGAGGCATTTGAAGAAATAACCCAATAGCTGGTAAATCCTCTAAGTAACTCTACCACCACTGAGAAGAAGCAGCTGTATTTACCTTTAAATGGGACTCATTACACCTATATTTCACCTTGGTAGAATAAGGTACACATGTTACCTAGCAATACTGCAATATTGCTTAGATAATGAAGTATTTCTCTGACTAAAATTTGTAACAGAATAAAATAATTCAGTAGTCACCTGGTCACCAGCTAGCATTACTGCAGCAGCATCACTGTATTTTAGCATAATGGATTAAATATGAGCTAAAATGGGGTAAGGTGATGTGTTCTGATATGGCTGATATGTTCAGAAGGGGACATTTAGGTATGCCTGCTGCTGGGGGTAGATAAAATATGAAACCAGGGTCAGCTCTTCATACTTTTTCCACTCAGCACTGTGAGAAGCAACAAACCACCTGCAAACAAGAGCAAAAAAGCGCCAGAAAGGATAAATCTCAAAAGTAAATCTTGCAGCACCTGCTATCCAGAGCACATTATACACTGAGCTGACACACTATGCACTTTGTGATGTAACACATGTATGCACTTTTGACCCCAGAGCTTTTCCTGTCCGTCAATAAATCCATGCTATTCTTTTGATGAATAAAGTCTTCACATTATGTAGTCAATTATGTGAAAACAGATTAGTTACAGATTTAGAGACTGACTAAAATGTCTCTTGATGGAAACAAGGACAGTCTTTGAATAGCAAAAAAAAAAAAAAAAAAAAAAAACCAAACCAAAAAAAAAAAAACAAACCTGAATCACAATCTATAAAGAAAAGATGAATTCGAGGTTAACGATGACAGCAACATTTTTGGGACAATCAAGACAAATGATCAACTTTACTGAAGCAGAATCACAATTTTGTCCACATCTCATGTACTATCCCTGTTAATGCTTCCCCCTACATGTAGTTTTCCTGATCAGCCTGACTCACTGTTTACGAAAGCACTGATAAATGACTTTATTTCTCAACATAAGATGGAAGTTATTGGTCTTTGTGAAACACATTCTAAATCAAATATTCTCTCTCAGCTCGGGTTACACACAATAATGCACCTACTGCTAGAGCTACTAAGAAAGGTGGGGGTGTGGCATTAATCGAAATCCAATTTCAGATTACCCTTTAATTTTGAAGTGACCTTGACCCAAGGCGCTTGTACTAAGGTTATCTGCAGTTTGTAATCCGCCTGTCCAATATTAAGACAGATAACTGAGTAAATATGAAGATTTAAGAGGACTTTGGACTTTTCATGTGAGATCTTCAGACACCAATTATATCAATTTTTGGTGAATTCAACTGTCACAAAAATAAGGCTGTGACCTTTTACATAAAGACTTTCTGACCTTGAGTCTCTCAGTAGAAGTAGATGCTTGCCCAACCCAGAGCTCTGTTATCATACAACTGTTGTCAAATGCTTGCACATGTTGGGAATTGCTGGGCCCCTGTACATATTAATAAAGAGTGCTGTCTAGACCATGTCCCTATAAAAATAAGAATTGGCTACACAATATTTGTGATTAATATCTTCTGGAAAAGTTATGAGGCAATACACTGAGCAGTCCTTAGATCAAACACCACCTGACTAGTATTGCCTAGGTCCCCCTTCTGCCACCAAAACACAGTGTCCTTGGAAGCCTGGACTCGACTTGACCTCTAAGATGTGGTATCTGGATCAAGAAGTTAGCAGCAAATCTTTTAAATCCTGGAAGGAGTGAGGTAGGACTTCAATGGTTTGGATTTGTCTGTCCAGTACATTCCACAGATGCTGGGTTAGACTACAATCTGGCAGATTTGAAGCCAAGTCACTTTTTTTTGTAGGAAGTTTTCACCAGTTTTCAAACAGTGTTACATAAAGGCACTTTACACATAGTGCAGGTCTAGATTGAAATCACGATTGAGTTGTTAAATGTATCCCTCCAAGAACAAGCATTTGGTTCCTTAATGTTTTCCTTCCTTGGACCACTTTTGTTAAGTAACGACCACTGCAGACCAGACACATAAGATTGCTCCACTAATACTGAAATATTGCTTTTAAAAGATAATATTCTTTAGAACATGTGTTTACAGTACAAAACTTAACAAGGGATAAGCTACAGGGAATTCCCAGGACCTTTTTCAATATTCAGACTATAGACATTTAATGGATTAAATTGAATTGCAAGAAACTAGAAACAAAATTTATTCTGTTTAATCTAGTTACTAGTCATTAGTCTCCAAGTCTAAGCTGGTGGTAATGGGAGTCCAGTCTGGACACAAAAAGCTGAATGAAAGTGGTGGAGCTGTTGAAGTGGGAAGTTTTAATAAATCACTTCCTCTTCAGAGATGTAATGGCATCGTTAAACATGATAGTCAGTCCAAACGCTTCATCAGAAGTACTTGTGTCCATGTATGTGTTCAGCAATGATACCAAATTATCTCAAAGACAAAGCCAAAAAGCCACTCAAATATTCCTGTCTATTGTGCCTCAGAGGATTTTGAAAACCTGGCAAATTTTTCCTGCCTTTTACCCAGTGAATGCTGGGAAAAGCTCCAACATACACTGTGGCAATTAAGAGGTGTCTATACAGTGCTTTGAATAAACATCACCAAAATGAATAGAATAAAACTATTCTTTTAATTATAGCTTGTATGAGGGAGAAAATGGAATATACAGTTATAAACGAATGACCAACCAGATAAATTAATTAGTATGTTAGAAGTACTCGAAAAACAAAGAGGTAAAAAGGAATATTTGTTTTTTTCTTTAAACTATGACTACTAAGGCTGTAAGATCGCAAACAGAAATGGAAAGACACCTTAAGCTACAACAGGAACATTGGAGCCAAGACAACCCATCATATGAGAGACAAAATAATCAGCGAGACAGATAAAAACAAGGAGGCACTGCAGGAAGTAGGAAGTTAGTCCCACAGATATGACGGACATAACAGAAAATGGGAGGAACTGCTAGAAGATGAAAAAATTAAGACAATGCTTCATTGCCTTTTTCCTTCAACATCGAACATAGAACATCAGCCTATGTTATGCTCACAACCTTGAGTAAAGCAGAAAAAGCTATTTCATCCAACAGGCACTATACATTTTTCCTTCCTATATGGTTGTTGCTATTATGTGTTGCAAAAACTTCATAGTGTTTTGTTAATTTTTGCGAGTACTTAGTATTTCTATATTTTTCCTTGTCAATAATATACCACCACAGAATTTAGAATGTAGTTCCCTCCAATATGTTTCAATCCTTTAATCTGTGAAAGAATACATATTTTACCAAGTAGAATTTCATCCCCTTTTCTACCAGAGAAAAATCATTCCATTCTGAAGATTAGCTTGGCATTTGCCTCATAAGACAGCGCTTCTGAAAAGACAAAAAGTTACAAGATTGTGCCCTTTCGCTTTATCAGGGGTTTGTGTTTGAGTATAGCACAAAGTAAGGGCAAATAAATTTTTTTAAGTCTCTAAAATATGTTTTGCAACTCTCCCCATTTGAAGCAGCACAACGTTAAACTTCTGTGCTGATGCTCCTCAAACTGTGTGCCAATTGGAATCTGCTGCAGGTAATAGACTGACTATGTCTAACTATCTGGCACAACCCATGTCAAATAACCTCAATTTGACTTTAAATGGTAAAGGCTGTTAAATGACATTTTTTTCTCATGCTGGTTTTAATGGTCAGGGTTAGGGTTAGTTTTTCATGTGAAATATCTCTGAAATTAGAGGGCCTGTAAGGTTCAAAACCAGCTGAACTGAGACTCCTGTTTGCAAATTTCTACAGAGTGGAACTACTTGAGGATTATCTTGTCTTGTTATAAAGCAAAGACAATGACCTTTCTCTATATGCTACATACATTTCTATAAATGTTGAACAGAAAACATTTTTAGTTAATATTACAAGCCATCAGCAAAACAAATCGGAACAGCATTATATTTTGTCCCAGAGATATTTTAAAAATTATGATGTATAGGAAGATTGTTGTTGCCATTTTGAAACTCATGAAGGTGAAATTATGCATTAAATATGTTTCAGACCAATTTGAATTTCAATAAGAGCCCAGTCCTCCTGTTTGGGAACACTGGCCCCAGTTTAATTGGGAAGAGGTCTCCCTCGCTTTTGTTCCAACCCAGGAAAAACAGAAAGTCACCTTCATCCCTAGTCATGTGTGGTGGAAAACATCAGCGGCCAAACTACGAAACTCTCCACTAGAGTTCACGAGAGAAGACACATTCGATATTAATTCAACTTTCAATGAACTCCACTTCAGAAAGTGAAGTGCTGACAGTTAAAAAAGGAAATGGGATTATACATTATCTAAGCTCAAAGAGAGCATAATGAGGAGTGCGCAAAAAAAAAAAAAAAAAACCTGTCCCAATTTTATGCATTCTTCTTTCTATGTTGCCATATTTGTGTGATGTGATATTTGATAATCTAGTAGTTCTCCAAACTGAGCCACATCAGTGCATGACTGTTATGAATGTAACTAATAATAGACAATGGAAACCTGCTAATGTTAGCTCATTCATTTATTCATCAACCAGTTAATCAGCCAACTGCCCTTTTATACAATGTATGACAATTTCAGTAAGAGAAATAATGCAATTGTGAACACTTGCCATCGACATTACTTGTTTGCTCTATAAAGGGAAGTAGGAGACCACTACACTCATAATATTACAGAAGATAAAAATGATACACTATATACTAAAAACAAAAACGTTTCAGATAGAGTGCTTAATGGGACGCTATAGTACGACATGATTGGCAAGTCATTCTAAGATGCTCAGCTCCCCAGCTAGATCAGACACGTGCATTTCATTTAATGATTCATTTTGTTTGTAGATCAGAATTTAAACAATGACACCCTCCACTAAATATGCAATCGCCGGTCCCCCGGCCCTTGCATTTTTTTCACCATCAAGTTATACAAAATTAAAATTAAAAAGTTAAACAAAAAAAGCACAAACCATAAACAAACTGGACAAAATGTAACACAAGAAAATAAATAATTAATATAAGAAACATCATTGATGACTGGCAGACAGCCCACCCACGCATGCACAACAGTATTGTGACTGCTCACTATATTTTCGGCTGTCACAAAGCAACAGTGTGTCTTGGGATGAGAATGACTTGCAAGTGACACTGCAGCAGGGAACTTGTCTGGGTAACGCCATGAGAATGGCATTTAGGTGTGTGAAACCAAGAAAAATCAAACAGGCATACAATACAGCTGAGCTCTCAAAATTTAATTATTGAAGGTTTCTACTGTAAATAATATGAAGTCTAAATGGGGACCATTATATATCACTGAGTGCCAATCACCACCTGGGAACAATACCAAAATGGAAGGATAAACTGTTTAGCCTGTAAAATGCTCTGATATATATTAACCTTGATAACTCATTCAGTCTACAACCAAATATGAATTCATTCATGGCTTTATTTGGTATTTCAACAGCCATATAGCCATAATGTTCAGAGACTGGTTCAGTCTACAAAGTAACAATATGAATATGAATGAGACGTAGGGCACCATAAACCATAAAATTGATTTAACATCTAATAATGTGTAATGCAACGACTATATTTAATTGTGTGCTTGTGTGTGATCTGAAGTAGAGAAATATAAAAGTGAATTTAGTTTTTACCCTAAATCAACCATCTACATGTCCAACCTCAAGAGTCAGCTATTCAGCATTTCATACATCATCTGAGATTTAAAGCATGAAGCCATGATATAGCGATGATAATGGCATTGTAGGGGCTGCATATCGGGTCACCAGTGTGCCATCTGTTCCAATGTCACCCATGCCCACATCATCAAGGTCAATACATGTGTTGTTACAATAACTTCCATGATCGTTTCTGTCATCTCCAGCTTTTGGAGCATTAGCTACTCACAGTTCTATGGCCTTGTTCCACATGATGACATATCCAGACAAAATGAAGGACTCGATGTTGACAATGTGTGTGTTCCCACGCTCTGTCCCCACATACAGCCATTTGCTCTGGAAGGGAAGGTGGCAAAACGTGATCCTAGAAAACGAGAGACAAAGGAGGAAATAGACTTAGTGTTAAACTAAGAAAAGTCATAAAAGAATAGTACCTTCAGTCTGTTTCAGGGATTGTTCTCATGCAGTATGGTTTGACAGTGTATTCTCGCCCTTTCATTTATATAGTCACAATAATCCAAACTGATTTCTGTCAGCGATATGGAAGACAAGTTATGTGCATGTCAATTTACTCATGATATGAGTATAATTGGGAAAAATAGTCTAGTTTATAATATGGATTTATTGTGGCTGTTAAAAAAATATTTAAATTAACCCTTCTAATCTGAGCGTTGTCCCGGCAGCCACCGCACACTGAATTACCATAAATTAGAGAATGTTTGCTCTATCGGAAAAATCCCAGCGGTTTTTGAAAGCTGAGAAGTTGTGCTTCACAGCCAATATTGGGTCATTATGGTAATTATGGTAATTCCACTCGTGCAGTAGCCTGAAGTTGGCAAATCTGTTCCTTCATTGTTAACCATTAATACATTCTTTCAACAAAGAGTAAACAGCCGGATATTGGCTCTAAGTGTTCTAGAAAAATGGCCAAAAGCACTTACTCACAAGAACCTTTCTGGCCTGTTTATGGTTAAAATTAGCAAAAGGTCCAGGTGGACAACAGAAATCCTCTGTGTTAACAACTGCTCCATTGATTCCAAAGAATACCTCCATGTTTAACAGACAAAGGTCATTACATACACGCTAGTTGCATTTTGAACCTTCTGCATGTTTGATATATGGCAATTGACAGACTGTTCCTCTCACATCACCAGCATAATCCTCAAAACCACCGTTCTCTCATAATAACTGTTCTTCACAGATTCATCAGCAGGAAATGGCCTGACTGAATCAAGATTTAGTTTAGGAAGGTGACACTCTTTCCATCCACAATGCAAGATCTCATGTATAGGCATTACCGCCTACATCCACTCCTCACGCCTATTATCATTCCACTCAGCGCAGTTGTGCACTCAGCCTGTAAGCTCACTCTGCTGGTATAAATAGTTATTCGAAGAGCCCTTCCACACAACTACCAGATGTAAAAGGTTGAACCTTTTCTGTTCTGTTACAATTCTGCACCACAGGCTAAACTGGTCAACCATTTCACCTGTCATCACTGCCAACAAAAGACATAAAATCTTAATTACTACATGCAGAATATTACTCCACAGTGACTGGATATCATTCCAGCCAAGACAAGGTACTAGTGAAGGCTAATATGACCATTATTGGATGACCACACAAACTATTTATGAAATTATTCTTTTTGTCTTCTATTTTTCCATTTATCGCATGAACACTGATTGTAGATACAAAACAATTATGATGTGATACCAAGCTGCTTAAGCCATTATTGCTCTGGCATTAGAATTCTCACGCTAAGTCACTCCTGTCTATGCTGATTACCTTGGGAAGATGTGGGGGATCATTGGGCTCCAGCCCCAAAGCCACAAATCCAGCAAGAGGCAGGATTATTAGATAGAAGACAAATGAGATGGCAGACAATTCAATAAGGATTTTAGGGGCTTGGGGCGATGACAAAATTCAAACTGGCAGAGGAGGTGCAGCAGTACTATTTGAGCAACAGAGGCTTCTTCTGTCTTTCACCAGACACATTTACCCATAACACGACAAATTTGCATATTTATTCATTTAAAGAGGCTTTGGCATAAATGTTTCTGGATTACAATACCAAATACTTCAACATTAATAAATTAATAACAGATGAGACGCAATCTAGATCTAAAAAAACATATCAATAGTAACGAAGTGAGTCTTGATCCTTCCTATTTACAGCTTTTTGAATGAGTCATATTGCAAAAAGCCTGGGGAAAAATGATCACAGAAATAATAAGATAAAAGAACACAGACAGAGGAAATATCACCAAATACTGGGCAAAGTACGGAAAGTCAAATGTATAGTTTAGCTCCAGACAGCCTAACCAGACACCATCATCAAGCCTTATAATTACCAATCAAAGAGGAGAGGAGAAATCATGGGTTTAGCCTCAAGCTGACCAGCCACTGCCAAAGCAGCTGAGGCAAATATCCCTAATGGAGTAAACAGATGTAGAGATTAATTGAATTGCTGACATCATCAAGTGAAGTGGTGACTGTGCCATCTGCTGAGACTGAGATGTGACACAACTACTTAAGAAATTCTACAAAAACTACCTATTTCAGCAAATGTTCATGCTGCATATAGTCAAAACCACATGAAATTTTTGATGTTCATGTATTGTATGTACATTTTGTTTGGAGCGAAAATTCTCAAATTTCTTTTGATATGAAAGATGAGAGTCAAGAAAGGAGGAGAGCAGGGTGCTGACAGTTATCATGAAACAATTCACTCCACTGGCAACTAATTCTTAGGGTTATTCTTAGGGGATTTTGAAAAGGTGTCAGGGTGCTGATTATCAGAGGTTCAGCCTAGAGACACAGAACTAAATAGAGAGTAACTGTCCAGCCTGTGTCAGATGACTCATGACGCCCTTTCTTCTTCATCCAAGTATGATTCACTACCCTAAAACTGGAAGCGGGTGGTGGTGACTCCTGCCTCATTGCCCCGTTAGGCAAGTAGAAAGCTACAAGAGGCTTCCAAAAAAAGAAAAGAAACTAAGAATAAAAAAATTTAAGAAAGCAGTTTTCCTAGCCCCTCTCACATCTGTTTTTTTTTGTAGGTATTCTATGTGCATCATATAGTAATGGGTACAGGTGCTAGGCTATTCTCAAACTGACAGTTTTACAGTGACCATTATCTGGGAAACAACAGTATCCTGAACAACCTGGAGACACAACATTATTCTTTAAGGCTGCGTTAGTTGGGATTTTTCATGTTTTTTTGCAGGATTGAGGATTGTGATTCTTTTGTCTGCAGGAAGAACACACAACGCTCTGCCATTGTAGAACATTTTAGTAGGGAGAACATGTACCCTGTGACTTAGACTAGGTTTTTCAACTTAAGAGGCTGACATTGCTATAATTTATCATAGTCAAAAGGAAAACTTGTATTTTCAAGAAAAAAATAAAAGACATCTTCCATGACATTAATTTTGAATGAAGTTGTTTTCATTAAGAGTCCTTGCCCATGCCACATGAGCCATAAGGTGGAAATCAACTTCAAGTTGAAAAGAATGGACAGAAAATGAAAAAAAAAAAAAATGTGATTTTAGTCTGGGAAAAAAAAGAATGTGTCTTTTGTGTTATACCTGTGAATACATCTTTTCAAATAAACCTCTATTATGTATGAAGGTTGCCTCACTTGATTTCTTCGATCAAGGCTGAACTTTCTTCCATGGCCTTGAGGGCTTTTCTTTGGAATAAAAAAAACAAAAAACCTGTAATTGTTTACTCTGTTCTAAATTCTCAAGAACATGTGTTATAAGTATTAAGTATTAATGTGAGTAATATCCGCATTATCCCCTAGGTGAACTTTGAGACAAAACAAGAGATGAATACAGTCAAATGAAGGCAACGTATTGCTAATGTGAAAAGATTATATTTGCAAGAAACAGCAAATGAGAGAGACAGAGAGTAAGTGAGGAGAGAGACAGATCTGTTTGTTTTTTTTGTTTTTTTTGAGCTATGTGGCTTATCTGATCCTATGTGCCCGTCATCTACCTCACAAGCCAAATGTATGTCCATAATATTTTTTAAATAAGAGGTAGACAGAAGGCAGGAGGCTTATCAAATAATGTACGAGTGGGTTTTCTGCTCTGGTTCAATAGGAAAATAGAAAATGTTTATGTTGGTGTGATTATCTCAGTGCTACATTTTCAACACAGAACCAGGCAGTGCACAGGGAAAAGACACTAGAAATTAAATATACCTAGTGCTGTATTTTGTGCTCTGAAGTCTCGTCTGAATTCTCAATTTAGTTAGTTTTCTTGTTTTGTTGTGTTATTGTTGTGGACTGTGATATAAAATAATGTTTCTCATACAGTTTTTCTTCACAAACTACAAGAATAAAATAAAATCACATTCATCCTATAGAGTGTCTAACAATTAGATCATAAGACAATGACAAAATTCCATAAAACGTAATTAATCATCATACTTAAAAAGAATTATTAACTCAACAGTTGTCAGATTAAGTTTGACATTGGCTGCGTCTGATGGTGAATCTACAGAAGTCTCTCAGTGAGTCCAGTCAAAGTCAAATCAAACCTGACAAACCACCAACTGGTTCTCTGCAAGATCCTTCACATTGCATATGCATATGCACAATAAGTATAGCAGTAACACAAAACAGATTTACCAAGGGCTGGAGTGGGAATAATATATATATACATATAAAAAAAAATCAGTTCTACAAACTTGGGAAAGACCTGCCATGATACAGGAGAAACAACAAGAACTCAATTAATGCTGACTAAACTGAAATGGATCCTTGCTGCTTTCACCAGCATAGCCCCTAACCTGATATTTTGCCATGTTGACAGAAATAGCGGACTGTGCCTCTGTGCTCTGGATAATTAAATAACTGCAATGGAACCCCCTGGATCAACAATCTGTTTCTGAACCAAATCAGGCAGGGTGCCGAGAATACTGTGCCTATGTGAAATGAACACAGGTGTTGTTTTTATCAACTGACTCAATTCTTTGACTGACCAGACATGAGTGACGTGTGTGTGCTCAGTGTGTTTCAACAGGCACACACACTGGAAAAAGCTTAAAAAGCCCACACATCAGCACATAGAGGCCACTGTTTGCCATAAAAATCAAATAGAGTGCCAAGACTGAGCTGTCAATGCTGGGAAAAAGCAGGCCTTCCTTGCAACCACACCCATACACTGTTTTCAACAAGAGGAAATGCTTTAAGCAGAGAGTCAGTCAGACATCTGACTGATTGAAAGTGTGGCATGTGTTCTTTCTCCAGAAAGTGAGCAGATATGACACAGATTAAGGAAGAGAGCCTGAAGGAAGAGGACACAGAATGAACAGAGACAGAGAGGACTTGTAAAATGCCTCACACTCGGGGTCATCTCAGCCTCAGACAGGCACACTGGGTCCCAACCCCCCACAGCTCCAGCCAGGACTTGGATGGTGGTCAAGCTTTTCCCAGTTCATTGAACATGTCTATCCTATTGCATCTTAGCTGTCAAGGGAAAAGCAATATAGCAGTAACAACCTATCTTCCTACCTCCAGAGCCCTCAAGTGGTGTCAGATATTGAAATGGAGATAGACATTGGCAGGAGAGCTCCAATATGGGAGTTTTCTGACATTGCTGGTAGGCAGTCACTCTCAGTCACCTCTGCCAAACCAAAACAATAATATGACCACTCCTGACATTTAAAATGCTTCTCACTACCACCAACAATACCTCTGCGGAAGCTGTTAATTTACACTGCATTACCATAACCAATATTTTATTCAAATATTTCACGATAATAATTTCACAATATAACAGCCAGCTTATGTGACTCAGTGGTCTAGGTGCAATGTGTCAAAGTAGATGGATTTGGCTGTCTAATAACCACCAGGAAATCATCTCTCATGGCCTGCGGTGGTGGTAGTGGGAGGTGTCACACAAGTCAGATGGAGTCACTAGCAGAGGTGGAAGCAGGAGCTTCCAACCAGTGTATCTTCTTTGTCAGGTTTATCAGACAAGGTGACAAAAGATTTGAGTCAGAGGCAGAACATGGGAATTTTGCTCATCCTCTTAGCATTGTCAATTCAGTGTTCTCTTTTCCAAGATGAGCTGATTAAATGATTCCGGCACAACCATTGCCCATGTTGCAACTGAGAGGTGGTCCAGCCTTCGGCATTAGTAATTTAGGTCAATGTTCTCTAAAAAAGTAAACCTTATATACACGCAAATTTTAGGGGAATCTTTCTTGGAACTATAATTAAAAGTTACACAAACATTTTGCAACATTTCTATAATGGAGAATTTAATGATTCATTTTATGTTAATTCTTTTTGGTAAATGTTGAAAAACCCCTCACTTTTCAGACCACTCATTAACAAAGAATTATTATTATTAATGACCATTATCCACAGAACAGCAGCAACGCCATAAGCTAAAGCTTTGAAACACTGATTAAGTTTATTTAGTGGAATGTTGTTTAGAGTTGTTTCAAAAGAACTTCCACACTGAAGACATGGTGGGTGCTTTTTGTTTGTACACCACATGGACCACTGCTACATGAGTATAAATATGACAGTCATTGAATTAGACATGTATTAGACTGATTCTAATTTACAATCGAATCCCATGCAGCTCATCCTTGTCAACCTGACACTGCATACACTATATACTATACTTTTGATGTTTTCTATGTATGTTTTCTCGAAGATGTATGGTTCAGGCTATATGAATTAAATAAACTGATCTAGGGCTGTTGCATCTTTTACTGTTGGATTGTGTACTGTATGAGAAAGTGTACTTCACTAATAAATATGTTCTTTTTTTTTTTTTTTAATCTCATTTAATCTTTGCTTACCTTTCTCTGTTGAATTTCAGTGAATGGAGAATAGCTGGCCGCCTCTGACGCAAATTCCACAAGTGTAGTGTGTCATCTGCACAGGCTGTGACCAACGCTCCCTAAAGGACAAAAAAGAATATGGAATCGATAGCGGTCTCATCTCTGAGTGACTGAAAACACATCTGCTTTTGGATGTAAAACAAGTCCTGTAGCAATGATTGGTAGCTGTGACAGATAAGGCAAACTTTGAAAAACACAGTAGATTAGAATGAAAGAATCAATAAATAATTTTTTTAGTATTCCATCATCCATACACTTGTATACCCAACCCATATGGACTTAAAACACCAAACAGTCAGTATTAGGACCAGAATGCAATAGAAATGCAATAGAAATTAAATCAACCTATCTTGCCCTCTTTTCCGAGCTTTAGATATTTAATTCGCATGACCAAAGATATCAAAAAACTTTTCATCTTTTCTTCATTTGACTGATAGAACCTATCAGGATTACGCTGTAAAACCTCATTAAACAAACACTCTCTTCAGTCATTATACAACTGTGCAAAAATGAGATTCGTTTTCTACATCATTGAAGTCACACATTTGACACAGTCTGTCATCTTCAGGGATGTTTTGATGGCTGGATGGAGAATACCTGTCCTCAACTGAGCACTGAGGTTTCAAGATAAACAGGCCAAAATCTTTTCAAAATTAAAAAGAAGCTTCCTTTTACCAGAATTAATATTACAAAATATGCAGCATATCAACTTCAAAAATGGACAGATCTCTTTTTATCCAAGGAGAATTATGTAATTTGCTGGTTGTACCTTTTTTTTATTGATTCTACTCTCTGCCATTTTAATCAATTGATCCCATAGTCATATAATTTCATACTTCCTTGAATAGCTGAGATTAAAGCAAATCTATGCACCCATAGAAAACACCTAATAGCACTATTCTGTATAGAATCTGGGGCAGCCCGGTGGAATAGCGGTTAGCACTGTTTTTCCACAGTAAAAAGATTGTGGGTTCTGTTCCCAGGCTTGGGGCCTTTCTGTGTGTAGTTATAGCATGTTCTCCCCATGTTTGCATGGCTTTTCACAGGTTACTCCAGTTTCCTCCCACCAAACATGCATGTTTTGTGGTTGTCCGTCTCTCTCTGTACGTCCTGCAATGGACTGGTGACCTGTCCAAGGTGTGCCCCGCCCTCACCCAATGTAAGCCTGGATTGGCCCCAGCACTCCTTAGATAACCGGTAGAAAATGAGTGAGTGTATAGAATCTATTGCTTTAGATTCTTTGGAGCCCCACACCCCAGCAGCATGGTTCAGAAAAGGTGAAACACAAGCACCGTACAGTGGAGTATATGTAGAGTAACCAAGCTCCTTACAGTTACAGTTTGTCAATCAATGATCCCAAAAGGTTTAATGCACAGAAGACCAAACATGCAAAGCAAATATTTAGCCACAATAACATGTGGCTATCATAGCACATATAGCTACATACATATAATATCAGATGAAATTAAACAATTAAAAGAGCACATCCTTCCGAGGCTGAGCCGTATATTTATTGTAAAGCGCAACTAACTGCACATGCAAACAACAAACAAAAATTCATAAATACAGTGGAAAATAATCACATATTGTCAGATGGTTTAGGTCCTGCTTCCAAGGGCAGTAAACTATAATTTAGGAGCCATTCTCAGTGCAGGTTTTTGGTACCAGGGTGTCCCACTGAAGCAAAGGGAGAATGCATATTAGCTGTAGATTAGAAAATGAATCATGGGATTAAAGATCGTACAGTGGCAGAGCCAATCCCAGCTCACATTGAGTGAGGGCGTAGTACACTATGGAAAGGTGCACCAGTCCATCACAGGGCCTACAAAGAGATGAACAACCACTCACACTCAGACCTATGGACAATTTAGAGTAACCAATCAGCCTAAGCATGTATATCTTTGACAGTGGGAGGAAACTGGAGTATCAGGAGGAAACCCACGCAAACACAGGGAGAACATTCAAACTCTGCGCAGAAAGGCCTCTGGACTGGGAACCAAACACACAACCTTTTTATTGTGGGGAAACATCACTTAACACTATGCCAACATTCCTGGTTCAGAATGTTCTTACAAATAGAAGAATATAAAGGAGCAGTAAATATGTGAACTCAGCTCAGAGCCACTGTTATGGATTAATGGACGTTTTAACACAGACCAGGTAGAATTACTCAATATTACAATACAATATTACTCAATCACATCTATAGAGCCATGAATCTCTTCACAGACATAAAAATGATTATTTAGTATGTTGTAGTATGGTATGGTATGGTAAGTAGTATGGTATAATTATATTCGAATTTTGATGGAGGAGATCAGACAAGGCAAGATGTCAAAATCAAACAGAGAAATAGTCTAAAAGCATGATAAAATTCAGTATTCACATATAAATACCTGCAAGAAGGGCTTTTGTAGGTTCATATATTAAATATGAGTAAATCCTCAGTGATTGTCAAGAGACTGGTCTGAATGTACAAGTTAGCCAGTTAGCGGGGCAGCTGACAGCCCACACACTGAATCCAAGAGAGGGCACTGACATACAGCATTGCTATTAGTCAACCTGTCAAATGATGAACACACTGACAAAGCCCCCCCACCCCCATGTGCACACATGTAACACACAAACATGTGCTACACCATGTGCTAAAGCCTGTGCATTTAAGTAAATGTGACATTTCCAAAAGCACATACACATACAGTAGGTAAGTAAGTCCAAAACACATAGCCATACACATATACAAAGTCAATATTTCTCTCTCTCTCTCTCTCTCACACACACACAAAACCATACACATCACAAGTAGGCCAATGGGTGATGGAGAAGTGGGCTGAAAGAGCCAGTGGGCTTAAAAAGAAATAGAGTGGGTACAAAAAAGCAAAGAGGCAGGAGGAACACACAGATTACAGAATAAGATAGAAACAAGAAAGCTGAACACAGCAGGGATAGACAGCTCCCTGTTCCTGATACATGACTTGACTTCTGCTCTTTAACACAATGGCCCTTGAATTTCTATAATACACCTACAGTTTTGTTAGCAAACAAAATATAGCATCAAACCGAAATGTACTGACAAAGCATTTGCTAAAGTTTTAAATTGAACCACTTGGCGCAGAGAAGCGTGTGTCATCCCACACTGCACTACTCTGTTCAGTTTTATAGAGAAAAAAACATCTCTTTGACCAAGCAATAATTATATGATCCCTTTCCCCCAACTGAGGGCAGGCAATTACAAATGGATCATTATTGAGTTTTTCTCTCCTGCTGCTCTCATCAGCTGTTCCACATGAAACAACCGAGAGTTAAAAGTTAATCTAGAATAACTTCATAAGACTGGATGCCAATAAAATCCATACCTGTGCACTCAAAAAAAGTGTTTCTTTCTTAAGTTTCACTCTATCTGCTCCCTTTTATCAAATTAAATAAGTCCATCTCAGTACATCCACTACAGTTGAAAAGTCTGCAGTCAATGTGGTGAAACTTACCAAGTCCTTCAAGCAGTTATGTGGCAGCCATGGGGTACTCATGCTGGATTAACAATATATTTTCCTGACCTTCACTTTTCCAATCAAAGAACCAATTTCTTTTCTCACAAACAGCATTCTTTTATCAATAAATCCCATAAAATAATGGCTGAATGAATTAATACTACTAAGAAGCAGCAACTACTTTACAATCAATCAAATCAAGCCCTGTCATTAAGAGGCTATTCACAATGGTATTGAGTAATAGTCATCATCATAATTATTATCATCAAAATACAAGCCTCACTAAGCTTTGATGAGGACAACTGATACAAGGCTGTTGGTAATTTGGTGAGTAAACTAATCCAATAAGTTCTTTAAAATTCAGTGTCAGTGTCACCTCAGGTCTCCAGCAGCATGATCAGATTTGAAAAGACAAAGCTTTACAGTTATGTTATAATGGAGTCTATCTTACCTCGTTGATGAGGAACTGCAGTTGAAGAACAGCCGCTCCACTCTCATGTTGACAGAAGCAGTCAACCCCTGGTCGTCCCAGTCTTATGGCATCACAGAGTCAAGGAAGTGTGCACTATGGGAGTGCTATAGATATGTCAACACAACAGTCAAAAAAAGTAAATAGTTTTGTGGCAGTCATTGAAACAACATCTCATCAAGTTCATCAACTTACCATAGCACCTTTGACATAAAAATGGTGTCACTTTATTTTATGAGAATGTATGTGTACGTCCTGTGTACAACAGCAGAAACAGCATAAAGCACTGGAGCAGTTTTTGCCATTGATCTGGTATAAACAGACAGGCACATCATAAACAATGACTGCCTTTGAAAAGAAGGTCTGTGCTGTTCAGTGACGACTGACAGACCTCCTACTGTGCTTTTCCGGCCCACTATTGGGCAGTCGAGGTCACAGTAAAACATCCACACAACCACAGCTGAGCAGCAGGGTGTGTCAGTTCTTCAACAGTGCCATATTATCTATCTCACAGAAATAGACATGTTTTACATTTGAAATCATTACATTATCACTAAATAGGAACATTTCTCAGCATTATAGCAGTACCCAAACTACAGCGTCCAAAGTGAGCATGATTTGAATCTACAAATCTGTTTAAACCAAAACATTTTTTGGTAGATTTGCCTGGTAACACTGTGAATAAACAAGCCAAATAATGGTAAGAGCTATGCAAAGATGCAACAACTGGCCAGATAATATCTGTGTATTCTTTAAGGGGCAGACTCTTCAGCTTAGAAATTAGAGCTAGAAAAAAACTTAATAAGTAAATTTGCCCTGACAAATAATACAATACAGTATCTTAGATATGTAACAACATGTAAAATTATCTATACATAATACTACGGCTATACATCTGGTTTGTGAGTACACATCACAAATCAGTGATGTGAGTATCACATCACAGCACTGTCTAAGGAAGAATTTTCACAAAAAATAAATAAATAAACCTGTGACCACATGTGCTACCTTTTTCTTCTAATTTTCCCTTCTGTATTCACACATTTTACCCATTATTAAATCAACTGTGATGACTGAATGTTTACAGGAATAGCAACAGCAAAAATATCTATTTGTTTTGTTTACTAAGCTGGTCACCAGAGGAAACAAAATCCGCAAGAACACTCTGCAATACAGGTGAAACTCAGCAGGAAGAGGGACATGACATAGCATGAAAACGCTGCCATTTGGATCTGGTAGAGGAAGAGTTTTTTTTTCTTTTTTTACCACTACACATTGTTCAGAATCCACTCTTGCCAATGTTGCTTGAAATACAGCACAGAACCACATATGTGCACTTCTACAATAAGCAAAACGACTGATTGAGTCCGGCAATCAATTAGCATTTATTTAATGGTTTTCATGCATCTTTTTGTGTGCAATCTTCAACCATCTGATCTAACCATTTCAATCATGACATTATGGTTGTATAAACTAATAACAGGTATTCACTGTACCATCTTCTAAGAATCAAAGACATGAAAATAGGGGTTTAAATATTAAATAGGTTTAATATTTAATAGGAAAAATAATAAACTACTGGGCCTTTAATAAACTACTTGACAGGGTTATTATTATAAACTTAATTTAATTAGAAAATAAATAGAAATAAATGATGAACGCACACAAAGCTTGAATTTCAAACATAAACTGAATGTTGCACATAGAGCAGTAAGTGAACTTAATAAAAAATTCAATAGATCAATGGCATGAAGAGTGAGCACATCTCTTTTCAGTTTCAAAATGTACTCAAAGCAACAGGGCAGAAATGTCCAGACTGTCTTCCTGGACTTACTTATTAGCACTGCAGCAGCAGAATCACCCTACACTGTGACATGGTAAGTATCTGATCTCAGATGCACTGGAGAGGAAAACCTCAGACAACTGACAGTTCAAAACTCTCTTGGCTGTAGGCAAAGGTTTCGGTTTGTGGAATAAAATATTTGGGAGATAAAGAAGTATGCCACAATTTTTTCTGGCTGTACTTTTACACACTCAGGACCTATTCTAGACATACTGCTTGAGTCTACATTGCATGGTGTCCAGTAAAACCTGCATTTCTATGTCCGCACACCAAATGCAGAACTTACTAAGCCTCACATAACTACATAGATACAGTATAAAACACCACACACACATACACATATATATATATAATGTACTGTATGAGGATCTTTTTGCAGGTTTCCTTTTAGCCTTTCAAATGGGAAGGGCAGGGAAGGAGTGACAGGAAATTTGTGGAGAGAGGTGAACAAGTAGTGAAGAGCTCAGGATTGGTGGTGTAAGGGCATAACTGTTGCCTGAGCCATGTAAAGAGAATGCTGCAGTGTTTCTCTCAAAATTCTGACAATCAGAAAGGCTGCTTCCTGTCTCTATTTGGAGCTTACATCCTTCGTGTACTGTATGTGCTGAAGCGCGTGAGTACTGCATGGCTGCAGTTCAGCCAAGGATGACCAAAATGATAGTTAAAGCACAGATGCAAGCACACGCTGCCATTTGGTCACCACAAATATGTTATGTATTTCTATCATTTGTTACTATACAAATACATTAATATTTTGTCTACTATGAAGGGAAAAAAAATTGGTCATTAAAAAACATTGGTAAACCTCATTCATATTTAAGCTGTACTATAGTAAAACACACACAACTGTTAAAATTAAATCAGTTGTCTGAGAACATTCTGATACATTTTAACATGAATTGATGTGTTTATTTCAGGCTAACCCTTTCCCGATTCCTAGTCCCATATAATTCCGGCAAGCTTTAAAAAGAGCACAACATCAAATATGAATTCCACAAATGTCTTCTCTCCATCCGTCATGCCCTTTTCACTGCCTTTCATAAAAATAATCTCAACTACATCTACGAGGAAAACAAAATTAAAAAATAAATAAATAAAAAAAAACGCATCCATGTTGATCCATCAAACTAAAGTAAATCATGAACAAAGTCTATTACTGCTTTGAATACCTAAAACTCAATACAAAATACACCGAGTCAATACAATATTCACAGAGGCAGATGCTTGTGAGTTCGTTACAAAGTGCGCAAGAGGCTTGTTTCATGTGACACAAGATTACACATGTGTTATTCTTGGGATACCATACAACAATTATTCTGCAACAATTGCATGAAAATACCACACATAGGACATTGAATATGTGCTGCCCTCTAAAGTGGCAGCTGTATGATGTAGAACAAAGTACTCAATGACAATTTCAACAGGAATTGGAGGAGCTGACGCATGCGTGTTTGACTCAAGGACTGACATGAAAAGGAATTGTTCGTGATTGACTTCAATCATCTCTCTGCCACGCTGCATCATTGTCTCCCTGACAGTCGAGTCTTTGTACACAACACATTCAAATTCACATCACACTTGGAATCACATGAAAACACATAAGAGGCTGTCACAACACAAGGCTGACATAAAGGTGAAATCGCCTACATCCATACAGGAGACAAACTTTCTGCTGGCTCCAGCTGACAAAAAAAATGTCTTTAAGAGATCACCAGACCATCATACTGTGCTTAATGATTTCTGCTAGGAAAACCAATAAGTAAGTCAATAGTAAGCCAATAAGTCTGACATGAGCAGCTGATCTATGAAAACCAGCCCTAATCCTGTGAGGCATCTTGATAGGATTGGACAGTGAAATCCGCATCTCTGGGGTGTTTATTCAAAAATAACTCTCATCACAAAGCGGCTGTGTTACACTCAAACTCACACACACACACCAGAATTCTGTATATGTAAGAAGGAACAAATTAATTGTAAGAAGAAACAAATTCACTGTCAGAAGAAATGCTCATTAACTCGATATGAAATTAAACTTGTCATGCCCAGTCCTGTGGCTCAAATAGCTTGCCCCATTTTTATTCTTTTTACTTCTTTGTATGTATCACTTAATTAAGGACACGGGCTAAGAAACATCCTGACTAAAACTGTGGTTCTTTTTTATGCCTCAATGCTAAAGCTATAACCTCTGTTACACTATGCAGTTTAACTAACAACTCTTATGCGAAACAACTAGCTTCAAGTTTTGGTGTTTATAGTAGAGGATGTAATATAAATATATATATATTTTTTTTTTCTTTTTTTCTTTTTTTTTTTTCTGTACGTTCACCTTTTATGTGCTTTTCCACTTTATGGTTATAAGCTTAAGTAAAAAGCAAAACCAGGGCTCAAGTGGGTTCGAGATGCATTAACCATAAATTATAGTCACATTAAGTGCTGCAAACATTATAACTTGATAAGCCACCAAGGAAACAAGGCACATGCCTTCATCAATATGGTGTAAGGGAATAGGGTCATTGTTGTCATTTCTAACAGCTTTAGGGAAGCACTTGTACAGTTTCGTTGCTCAAAGGGCAACAAAAACATTGTTTTTAATTCTAACCAATCGGATAAACAATCAAATTTGTTTCATAACCAACTCCAGAGTGGCACACAGTAGGTTTCAGTCAATAACATGCATTTATCTTAGCAGGAAAGGCAATCCTCATACCAAGTCCAAAATGTATGTTTGTTTTGCAGTGACAATAAGGAAAGCAAACACAGGAAGGGATTGGGAGGAGGATATTTTTAATTGCAACACACCATGATTGACAAAAAAAAATTGTCCTCGACATAATTACTTATGTAAGCATACAAACCAGCATAAATACAGCAAGCAAGAGCCAGCTATGGTAGAATCAACATAAAAAAGGTCTTATCTACATGACGTTTGAGGAACACAGAGCTCAGCACACAGGTCACATTTAATTCCAGTCAGATATAATTGGCCAAATATGAATACAAAGAATTGGACAACGGTGAAAGTAATTCATAAGACCCTTAAAGCGTCTGCCTTTCTTTGTCCTCTACATCTTGTGAATCCTTTCAGAGGCTCTTGCTATGTTCTTACTCTATCCTCTGGAGAATTTTAACTTGTCTGACTCCATCACTGTCCTCAGTATGTGGTTAAATTTAAACAATCATTGAATATGACACACTGCACTGTGGTTAAGGCAACAAGCTAGTGTAGCCTACAAACCACGTGCATCAATGTCTGCTACTGTGAGAACGTGAGTTATTCTGACAGTCTACACAAATAAAATGGCACATGGTACACTGACCACTTGTAAATAAGCAGAAATTTCCAGGCTAATGTTAGCCAGCCTGGACTGCTCTCTCACAATTTCAGACTTCAGTAAACCAAACCAAACTTTCATCTGAGATCCTGTTACATTCAAACACATTAATAAAACTTCTGTATGAATCGATAAAGTATGTTGGTCAATTGCCCAGTTCAATAGCATACTGCACTTTGATTTTTGTAGAAGTCAAACTTTGATAAATATGCCTGTATGCTGCCAGAGCTCAGCCAAGACTGGTTACTGACTCTGTCCACGACAACCATAAATAGACAAACATGCTATTAGTGATGTGAAAGTGAATGTTTAAAAACAAAACTGAACAAAACAAAAAAAGTATCAACACCTTCTTTATGCAATATTCCATTTCTGTGGTAGCACTGACTGCATCAGATTGACTATCACCATCATGGCAGTGACGAAGATAGTAGACAGACAAACAGACAGAATTTAAGACCAACGATGCTCTTTTTTTTTTTTTTTTTTTTGACTGACCCATGTAGCCAGTGTATAATCTGCCATGTTTGGCTTCTTCTAGTGCTGACAGCTGAATAACAGACTGTGACAGACCTCTCTGCAGTCACCTGGTATTTTTATCCTGTTCTGTCAACCATGCAGCTTCTTTTTAAAAAGTAAGTGGATGGAAGATTTGACACAGGAAACAGCCTTAAATTCCTTTGCTTATAGCATCCAAAACAATGGGGATAGTTCAGGGTAAAAACAGCCAAAAGACGACATTAACCCATGTATATTTAGCAGTAACACCTTGAAAATTGTTATGTCACGAATTAAGAAGAATTGGATTGTTATGTTACTGGCCAAACCACAACTGGGGGGTGGAAGCGTTGATAACCACACTGAATAGTACATTGTCAACGCAGACAGTCCGAATGAATCTAAAAAGTTCAGTTCAAGATACTAACAGCCGTTAGACGCATAAATCAGCATTCACCTATGCTTTCATTTTGGCGTCCTAGATGTCTCCATCCCCGGTTTCAAAAAACAAGCACACAGTAAACTTGATTCATTTCCACTTAAAAACTCAAAGAGCTGTAGTTGTTTTAAGTTATGGTTGGTGACACTTACCACATCCAGTAACCCCTGGAGGAGCAGTCCTGCTCGGTCCGTCCCGGTCCTTTCAGTCCGCAGTCGCTGCTCGCTGACGCAGGAAGCTAACTTAGCTAGCATTTGGCTAATTGTTACATAAAGTAGCTAACAGGCAAACGAGTCCGTCGCACTTCGAAGTAAAAAGTAAAAGCTCACCAACAAAATACAGCAAAAAAAAGAGTGCATCGACTCGACTGCACAAATTTACTCAAATTCACAACAGGATCCCCACAAAACCAGGGAAAATGAAGCGTCGCCATCGTCCCGATGCGATACCATTTTAACCTATTTAAGCTGACGTCTGTATTCACACATCACACTCTCTTACAAAAAACTATGTTATGCTTACATCTGTGAGTAACGCAGTAAAACTAATATAATTTACGGAAAAAAAACATTGAACTGTTTAATTACATTTAAATGAGGTTATTTAGATGTGCGTCACAACAGCCCGAACTCTTTGCACAGAAAAAGCTGGTAGAGCAATAAACACGAAACAAAACTGATTTCAAATTCGAAACCACTTTGTTGGCTTGTTGGTGTGCCACATCTCATTTTTACCGACATGTGATCACTTTTGCTCCGCTTCCGTTACACTGTCTTTGTTATCATCAGTGGAAGGAGCAAACTGTCGTTCTAGGTGTGTGTGTTTTTTGTTTTTGTTTTTGTTTTTTTTGGTGGCAAAATCCAGCAAACATGAATTATTCAGAGATTGTGATTGTAGGAGGCAACTCCAAACTATTTTGTTTGAGCACTGTTGACTTTTTTTAGGAGTCATTTTATTTCAAAAGAAACGCTGATGTACAGAATACACTGTTCAGACTTTTTTTTTTTCACATTTTGCTCTGTTGCAGCTTTATCTTTTTTTTTTCTTTCGTCAGTAAACTAGGCCTTGAAAACTGAAACACTGCATGTCACTTTAAAACTAAACAAACAAAAAAAAGTCACAAAGAGAAAGGAACTATCTGAAACAGGAATGTGTACAGATATGAGTATACAACAAAAAACATTTTGCTGCATCCAAGAGCGCAATGGCCTCTGTGGTTCTAAACTTAGCAATCAGGGTCTTGGCGACACATCATTTATGGCATGTTCACCATCATATCACATCTGTGAGGCTTCTGGGCAGCATATGGATGAAACATACTTAATCCTTGTAAAGGTTTAAGAAAAGTAATTCCACGTTTGGGGATTAACTCCTGGCACGTTAAAATTCCACACTTCATCTTAGTTGTTTATTTTTGTCAAGACTCAAAATTTCTCTGTCAGCCTCATGAGCCAGGTTCAATGTTAATACAGAATATTAAGCTTTGTTGAATTCAGTTCAGATACAGTTGTTCTGCAAGCAATTTTTTTCTTTATATACGGTCACCAGCATTAAGACTAAATGTTATACAACAATGATGATATTTTTCAGCATTCACATCAACAATAATAAAGCACCCAATATTTCTGTGTTTTGTGCCTTTAAGCAGAGCTGTGTGCTGTGAGATTGGAATTTCTTTTTATAAAGAGTAATCATACATTTTTATACAATGTTGTGAGCTGATACATTTTGAAGTGACAATGCAGCTGAGCTCTTTACCAGCACCCCCCTGAACCCCATGCACATCTGTCACCGCACACACAAAAGACTTTGCCCACCATGGAAGAACTTGCTGCTATTGCAGGGGACGTAACTGCTTTGTTAAATTCTCAAATGTTGCCACTGCTCATCTGACCTCAGTTTTTATGTACAAATAATATTGTACATATGATATGGACAAATTGCACATTCCATTTTCACTTTACATAGCTTGTTTATATTTCAAAATGACAATATTTCTGGCTGCTTTGTATGTTATGTTATTGTACAGTGGATTTTTAATTTTTAACTTTGTATATTTAATTTATTTTGTACTATTTGCTCTTTTTAAATATTAGTTTTTTGCTTTTGTTTTATTTGTTCTTCTATCTTCTGCACTTTTTTGAGGGGGGGGTTATGTTATGACAAAAAACTAAACCTGAACTGAAAGGAACTGAACCTGCAACCTTCTTGTTGCAGGGCAACACCGCTGATGGCTATGATGCTGTGCTGCCCCACTTTTAACCAAAGAAATACAATTTACAATCTATTTGGCCATTACAGACTATTTAATGTTCATTAAGCTCCAGCAGCACTAATGACTATAAGAGACTGAATTCTTTTTCAAAGATGTCTTCAAGACAATACTGAAAAGGACTGTCCCCAAAATGATATATATTATCGGTCCTTCAGGAGTATTATTTTTTACTTTCTTTCTACACTGCAGTTATGGCCACTTGTTTTTCATACATAAATTCTGGAATCCAGATTTGAATTATGTCTGCAAGATAGAAGCCTAAAGGAAATTCAGACTTAAAAATTCTACAGAAATCCAGCATAATAGATCCTAGAGACATGTTTTTCCACACGCAGCAGTTATGATAAATGGGCTGGATTATCATTCAAAGTGCTGACATATAAATTCAATGCTGACTACCACCATGGAATCGCTCCAAATTACACCACTGTGGTTTTCTCTTAAATTGCTCCCAATGCGAGAATTTGTTTCTTGGTGTAACTGACCTGCTATCCACTCATCCTCTTTATTACCCCTAGTCACACAGTAAAATCTTTCATCCTGTTCAAATCACCGCTGAGCTTATCCTGCCTCCATCACTCCAAGCATGTCTAAGTGTATGAGAGCATGGAAATGAGGGTTGGGGTTGTGTGGTGTAATAACTGTATGTTTAATAATGCTGGTGGAGGAATGGGTAAATAGCTGGGTAATTTAGATTTGGGTATACACAACAGATATCTGCCACATTCCACAAACACTCAAAAATGTGCATATTGTCCAACTTTTTAATTCTTAAAATGTATTTTTAATTGCAGTGATTATCAGATAAAGAAAACAATATTACTGTAATAGTGTCTGACTGAGCATGTAAACATCTTGTGTGAGGTATTATTTCTTTCTTATTATACTGTACTTATGCAGGTTATTACATTGCAAATTAACATCTCATAACATAACAATAATTTAGTTGTAATAATTGTCTTACAGTATATGTTAGTGATGACAGCTATGCACTATATCCTCTGGCTGTCACAAACTTACCAGAGAGTGAAAGAAAAGATGGTTGTTATCACTGAGGAGGAGCAGCTGGTACTCTCTGCTGACATTGCCTGTGCCATTTAAGTGCCCTTGAGTCATCTTTTGATGTCTACTGAAATGGATCTTTAATTCATTCACCATTACCAGAAACAAAGACAGCAAAGATATTCATCTGAGGAAGAAAGCAGGACACTGCACCACTTTCACCAAATCCAGGTTTGTGCTTGGATTTTATGTGAATTATAGTCCCGCTCCCCCACTTCCTGGTTTTAGCTCAGCCTACAAATGACATTCACAGAGAACAAGTATGTCGCTTTGTTACTGTTACTGATGTCAACATTAATTTGAGGTTTCTAGCCTTTAACTTCCTGGATGATTGCCTTGAAAACACATACTTAATTAACACAAAAATATCAAATCAATGTAATTTCTATAAACATCTAATATGTGTAATAATGCCATTGGTGTGGTCTTGCGTGGGCCACTGTTTAAAATCACTGTCACAAATTATTATTGTGCATAAGCAATTACACACATGTGCCCAGGGGTGAGCACCATTTGTGTACACTTGGCTGCATCTCAGTGAGTAATTAACCCCCAGATAACCTGCTTTGAGGAAATAAAAACTGGTGTTCCAGGAGCTGGAAACATGTCTGTTGTACAGAGATTTTTACAGGTCAAAGAGTAAATAGTGAAAATGAGTCAGGATATATTCAGTGCATAAAGTTCTTGTTAGTACGATTCTCTGAAGAGGCTTTTGTGTGCCTATGTTCGTAATCTGTGTTGAGCACATACTTTAAAAAATGAATTAGTTATGGTTACTAGTAATTGCTCTCAAAAACTACACCATTATAAAAGTAAATTACTAGCCAAAGTAACCATTGTGTTACAATATATTTTCTAAACTATTTCGATTTTGTTCCCTTAAATGGAACTTTAAATTCAACAATTTATTTAATTATTTATTGTAAAAAGTGGACATTATATATATTTTGAAATTAATGAAGTGGACACGTAATACAATAAATAATAACAAAAAACACTGAAAGGTCTGCACTTTCAGTTTGTAAACACTACCTCTCAATTGTCTCAACTCACCATTGCTGCATCAGTCATGGTCATTTGTGTGTGTATGTATGTGCAAGTTTGTGTAAATTAGAAAGTCAAATTTCTTTATAACCTTTATAAGATACAGTCTTCTATGCAGGAATTTACCAAATCAAGTTATTGTACCAAGGGCCATTGAGTGTGAACATTCAGTGTTGGCATGACATCACAATACAAGTAAATGTTTATGATTCAAACCCTCGTTTTTCATTTTAGACTTGGACTTCCAATTATTGTCATTTCTCAAATTACACAGCAGTGCATCTGGGGAAGGAAATTTCATTGCATTGGCTTCCAGAGTTGTAACAGGCAGTGTTGGGAAGTAAGGAAAATTACAGTATATACTGTATATATGAATGCAAGATGACAAAAATATGTACATGGAATACTGCACAGAGCAGAGTAGCATTTGAAAAGTAGTTACGTGAATTCAAAAACCAGCAATATTGTCCACGTAGTTTGTTATTTTATTCAAAATACATTCTTATTATTCATATTATTGTGTGTAATGGACTTCTGTTCCTAAAAATGTTCTTCTATGCTGTCACAAAATAAAAGGGGGATTCTTTTCCTTAGGCAATTACCTGCATTCAAAATGAAAACTTAAACTTGTCCTTTAAAAAATTTAAGTGAATTCACTGCTTGCTGAAAATATAATTGGAGACTATTAGCTTCTTAGCTAAATACCTTACTTACTAGCAAGATGTACAGTACAAACAAAGATTTAATGTGCTAATGTAGAATAAATGGTCAGATGGAGATCCACACCTGCTGAGCAGCTGAAAGACAGCAGCTGATAAAATGGAAAGCCTTCGGATAAATGTACAGTGTCAACGCAGTTAGACATTAGAGTGATGTCAGTGCGGATCAAATCACAGTGAAGAAGCAAATGAGGCCCCAGAATTGCTGTGTAGATGAATAATGTATCTGACACACGCACACGCACACACACAGGCTTATAATATACGTATAAATACACAACCCATTCTGATACAGAAAAAAGAGATTACATAAAATACAAATAAGCAGTTGTTTTTTTGAAAATCAGATGTATGTCTCAATTCAGCAGGTTCGACAAATTCTGATTAAGGTGATGGATATTCGCCTTAAAAAACTAAATCCACTTGGCTGTATTTGAGGCTATGCAATTCCTTCTTTGAGCCAAGAGAGTAATGAGCTAAAGGAGGGTTTATTGTAATGGCTCCAGATAATAAAATATGAAAATCGCAGACTTTTCATGCTTTTTCATGTATACAGCTTCTGTATCTAGCACAGATGATCACACATTACTCGCTGTCCTCAATTTGAACTCAATCTGAACAAAGCTAAGCCAAGGGGAAAAAAAAAAAAAATCAGCCTTTCAGACACAGGAAAGTGATATTTGCACAACAAGACTAAGAAAAACATGCATATACATGACATTTTAATAAAATCTGTGCTTGACACACCTGCATTGAGGTGTATGTTTCAGGTCTGTGAACTGACGGTCAGATCGCTTCATCAAATACCACAATAACGAGCCCAGAAAAGATTTCTGCTCCAAAGATTTAAGTGTGGCTGTAACCAAGTCTGCCACGTGCACTACCACCAAGAGTCACCATCTCATAGATTCAAGAAGCACACATACACGTAAAACAGACACAGTACCAGCAGCCAATAGAAACTCAAGATACTCAGTTGCTCTCTCTGGGTAACATGCAATTTGACAACGGGAGATATCGATTCAGCTGCCTGCAGGCTTTTTATAGAAGCCAGCACCATCATTATGACCCAGAACCCACCCCAGCCTGCTTCCTTGCCTGCCTCAATGCCTGGGTAGAGAAAGAGAAAAGGGGGTGACAGTGGGAGTAGGAGAAGGGAAGATAATGAAAAAAGTTAAATGAAAGGAAATGGAAGGAAGAATCGGGAGGTGGGGGACTGGGAAGAAGATGGTAATGGCAGACACTGTAGCAAACGAAGTTGAGAGAGAAAGGAAGTTGATAACAAAAGAGAAAAAGAAAATTGAGTTGTACTGAAACCGGAGGGTAAAAGACCATCACTCAAAAAAATAGAAAAGGAAAGGAAAAAGAAAGACAACTGAAACAGAAACATTTCTACAATTATATATGGAATATGTATACATTTTGGGTGAGCACTTATTACAATAATTTATTATTGTTACAAAATTATTACAAAAAGCTCAAGGATTTAAAAGCTAATGTTGGGTAACATCTCCATAATCACTTCTCTGCGTCAAAGCAGAAAATTAATGCATTTAATACCATTCAAAACACAGCTTAAGGGTTTCTTCCTCTCCTTTTGTGTTGAAAATGTAAATATATAAACATAATCCTTCTTGGAACATGGAGACTGAGATGAGCATGCAAATGTGAAGAGGAGTTATATATGTATGCTTAAGATGGCATTATCTATAGCGCTGTGATCCATATGTAGTATGTCCAGCTATAATTTAAATAGTCAACGTCTCCACAATCTTTGCTCATTGAAGCTGTGCAATTTTGCCTTATTAATACAGAAGGCTGCTATTTGGCGTAATTGAGTATTGCTTGGGGGTTTTCTTGTTGGTTTGTTTGTTTCTTCAGGTCAATCCAGGCTCTGTTTAAGAGATAGGATCGTACTTTATTTATCCCACATATGGAAAATTTCTCATTACTGCTGCCATTCTTGCTAGAGATAAACAAAATCATTAGGCTTTACTTTCTGCACAACATGGCAGTTTGCAATTCTGTTTGACAATTTCTTTGGAGGGAGGTATACAGTTATGACTGAGACCTCCCATGTCAAGATATTAAGCTTGTAAAAATTGGATTAGAATTCTAATGAGGACTGACAGCATGCACATTTCAATCATTGTCCCTGAATACTCATGATACAAATACATCCTCGCTCCTGCCTTGTGGTCTCTTATTGTCAGAAATCAAATTTTCCTGTGATTGGTTCACTGAGAAGCCAAGCATATTCGCTGCTCACTGATAATTGCGTTAGGTATCAAAACTCATCCGTTCTATAAGCCAGAATCTGCAGTGTTTCTGCACCTGTCAGGTCCTTGAACCGTGGTGCTGCTCCAGGACAAAACAGCAGAGAGAAAGCTGTCTATGGTACTCATCGCAGCTCATGCTGATGTTAATACTTCTCGCCAGGTGGAAGAGTGACTGAGCTTATCTAATCAGATGCCATTTTCATCTTTGCAATTATGTATATTAACTGTATTTGTCATGCCTCCATGAATTTTTGATGTTGCTTTCCTGTTGACGGTGCTGTCTTTTCTTCTTTAAATTGTGTACACATCCTGTCTGGTGTTGTTTATGTCTAGTTTTGACAAGCTATGAGAAATGTCTGTACACATAAACCTATTCAATGCCATTTTCCCTGTTAGACTGTTGCACTGTTGGTTATTGCTGCTTTGTTTGTTTGACCCTCAGTGCCTATAGAAAGATTCACATGTTGCATACCTAAATCAGCTGAAGAACGATGCCAGCCCTGTGAGGGGCAAATGGAACAGCTGTCAAAGGAAATTATGTACCAGTGGGAGGGGGACTGGGCTTGCAAACACAGAGAGGCACAATCATAACGGCATAAAGCATTTCTGTGTGGTGACATTTAGTGTTTTGTGGTGCTCATCAATTGTTTTTAAGTTAGACACCCAGTGAAGGGAAACAGTGCAAATTTATGCTGTGTGTTCCATCTTCATGTGAACTGTAAAGCAGCTTGAACAACGTGCCTTTCCGCAAAACTGTGATAGTCAATTTTCTGGAACAATGCATGTATAAAAAGTACATATACGGTACGACAGAACCCCGGTCTTTACAATCAAACCATACTGCAAAACAAACACAATCTTTGCCAGGTATTTACTGTACACATTTCCAATAGTGGCACATTATAACTTGGCTTGCGGGTTGGCGTTCGCTTAAGGCAGTCACCCAATCACTGCAGTCCTCCCACGCACACGTTGTCGACCAACCATGTGTAACAAGGTTATAATATGCTGTCTGTACTGCGCTCGCACATTGCTCTTGGAGCTACAGTCTCATGTGAAAGAAGGCATAAATGTTCTTCAAATTGCATCAAAAAGACTGAGGCCCATCAGGGATTTGCACAACCTGATAAAGCATCATTTGGAAAGATTCCTCTTTGTTCATCATCATGCAATTCATTCAGCCACACAGAGAAGAGGATACCATGATACCGCCGGAGACATCAAGACAATGTACTTTTTTTTTTGTAAATTTACACTAATAGATTGCCCAGCGCCAAAAAAAACGAAAAACCCTGAGTTGTCATTTTTACTGAAATTATACAGTTTATTTCCTTTTTTCAATATCCTTCTGCAAGACCAAAGTCATCTGCATTCTGCTATAATATTCAAACTTGTCTTTTGGTAGCTTGACTCCATCTTCTCTGTTTCACCATCCCCATTCTCTATACCCCCCCGCCCACTCTCTATATCTTTTAATTTGAAATGTAAATGGTGTGGTTTACAAATAGTGAGTCACAATGTGGGATGAGAAATCATCCCAACTCTGCAACACTGCCAAGAACCCATCTCTAGTTCCAACCTCTTTCTCTCCTCTGCTCCTTGCAGGTGTCCTGCGTTCACCAATGTGTTTACACATATCCACCTACACCGAACGCCTGCTTATGCTGGAGGCGTGCATCCTTTTCTAAAGAACCCAGTCGTAGGCACGCTAAAGCGCAGTTCATGTTCAGAGAGATTAGAGTGCTACTGTGTTGAGACATGATTCATTCACCCCAGAAACTACAAATCTCCACAACATTCCAAAGCAGAGACCACAATATCAAGAGATCAACTATCCCATTTAAATGGAAAGAAGCAGGGGAAACGGAAAGATTATTTGATGGAAATGGTGGCACAGAGATTGCACCGTCACTTATAGTTCACTGTGATACTACCGTTTAAACCAAAAGTCAACCAAAGCTGGTATATCATAAAGATTTCAGCCTTCTGCTTTCAAATTCCTCAGTATGATTTCAACATTAAGAGTTTGGAAAAATTTCTGTCTCATTTAAATTCTTATTTTACTATAAAACAAGTTTAGAAAGGCAGATTACTGAAATGATTACAAGTCTAATTACAATAATTATAATCACAGAGGATTATCACGCTAATGCAATCAGTCCACATCATATGAGTTTAGAAAAATGCCCATTTCCACAGAATGTATTTAGAATATTGTTCTACTTTTCAACCAATTCCACATCTCCCACACCATTTGCTGTTGTTTCCCATTACGTCCGCCACAGTTTCTTTTCTCCTTCTCCCACCTGACCCTGCAGTGTGCTCCTATCTGTCTCTGGGAATTTGCTTCTCTCTGATCTGCCCTTTTTTATCATTTGTCCTCATCTTTTAGCTGTTAGGAGAGTAGATAAAAGAGCCACCTATTTACCAAAGCACAGGACCCAAAAATATCAGCAGTTGGTTGAAAGGTTCACCTATCTACACTTTGCTCTGACACCTGACCAGCAAGAAAGGTGGTCTGGTGGAATGTCACGAACATCATTTGTTCACAAGACAGTACATATTGTATCTGTGTGTTTAGTATTGTATGAATCTGTTTCAAGAGGTGAGTATTAGTGAAAAATAAATAAATAAATAAATAAAATCACGGTTTGGATGGTATTTTAGATGCTTGTAAAACTTTTGTTTATATTTTCTAAAAGTCTTACTGTAATTTATTCATTTCTCCCACATCGTACGCCTACTGATGCAGGTTGGGAGATGTGGGTGAAGGTCAATAGTATAGTGCATTTGTACTGTGGGTGGTATCCACTGTGGTTTTCCAGAAGCCATGCTCATCATAACTGGCCACAAGTGAGCAATCCAATCCTTGAAAAAAATCCCTGAAAATTATGACCTACCTGTACTATTTCAATCTGAAATGTTACAAAATTAAATTTGACTGCCTCTTAGAATGATTCAACTTGCTTACAGTAAATACTGATATGATAACATGAAAAAATTTGGGTAGTTTTATGGCAGTGCCCTGTGTCCTGAATTTACTCTCAGTAAATAATGAAATGCAATAGAAAGTTATTAATAAGAGTTCTTTGAGATCCAATTTTCTCTTGTCCCCAAATGTGTTTATTTTTAATTATTTTCCATTGTCTCCTCCATCAATGGCCTTCACTACTGCATGTTGCTTCTCATCTTTCTGACAAAAGGTGATTTGGTCAAAAATATATAATTTTACAGCACCTGAAGTCATTTTGACCAGCTCTCACAAACAAACAGGCCTGTGATGAAGAAGGCAAACCAAAACAATGACGAATGTCCTTTTGTCTTCACATGCAGATTTGAAGACAAAATGCCTTGGGCAATAAGGTGAGGAATAAAATTAACAAGAGAGGCAGCTGGCATCAGTGGAGCCCTTTAGCTAGGGTTTGTTGTTTTGGTGAATTAATGAGATGTGATGTTCTCTGCACCTCTTGGCACTATGATGACTGCCAAAATGTTCCCTTGCTCATGAAGTACACCTTTTCTATTATCCTTATTATAACATTGACAGACAACAGTATTATATGTTTTGACAACAACCTTGAAAAACACACCAAAACGTGCTTTTCTGCTTTGGCTCATAGATTCATGTCTCTCCTTTGTCTTCTGTAAGACTTGTTACAGAGATGTACATATCAGATGGGTCCATAGCCTCATCATTGGTTTGTGAAGTTATTACAGTGCTTCAGTAAGGTTTGTGATTGTTGTGAGTCCTGAATTTCATTGTGATGTTAAATAAGAACATCAACTAATATCCAGTGGTCCCTTTCTTCCTATGCATGTATCAGATGGTTAAGTGGAGCTAGCCTGTCCATGAAGAACAACCTGTATCCCTTTAAGTATCCATAGCAACATTCCAAAGCTATATTCATTTCTCCTTTTGCGTAGTATTTCAAGGCCGACAAGCTTCTCACACAACACTGAACAATGCTTCTGGATGACTGCAACACATTGTGCCCCTGTAGAATCGTCAGTTCTCTCGTGGCAGCTAGTGTGACAAGTGAACAGTTATGTGATATGAGCTCTGTGCTATTGTATTTGGCTAATTGGTGGAAAACACCAACTACAACTGCGGATTTCTTTGATTTGTACTGCTTTGGATAAGAACATCATTTGTTTTCAAAACGGCTTTTAAAAGAAATAGCAGCAAGTTAAGGGAGTGAGTGTGTGCATATTTGCTGACTGGAATTCCTCTGCTTTCTCGTTTTCTGTCCAGTTTATTGTCCCATCAAATAAAAATAAAGCAAATAATAAATGCATAACTGGCTAAACATTTTATGTACTTTATCAAGAAAAAAGCCATACATTCCCTAAAACAACCACAACCACAACTATGTTTCTGGAAAAATCTGTGATTCAATCTCTGTTACTATAACTGTAACTGACACTTTACAGGTCGCTGCTTCTTCATTTACATTAAATGCATTCCAGAGTCCCATCAAAGCAAAAACTCTGTTACATTTGAAATAATGTAATGAACCTAGAATCAAACCAAATTCAAGAAGCCACACGTCTTGGAAAGACTCGTTATGTTCTCAGAAAAATGTATTGCAAGACTACAACAAAAATGTTAATACTTTTACATTACAATTGCACAGCCATGTTGGCTGCACATGGGAAGTTTTGCTCACTCACTAATCACTACTAAATTATTATAATTATATTATTATATTATTATTATTATAACTGTATTAGGTGTGTCATCTTTGGACAGGTTTAGGGCTTAACTATAGACCTATAACCTGTTTGGATCGCTAAAAAAAAGGAGCTTCCGCTTTTAGAAAAACTATTCTTAAATCGTGAGCTATTTTTGTACTTTTGTCTGTGAGTGTGTCAGAGTGCTAGACAATGTGTCATGTGAATTTCGAGGGCAGAACAACTGCACATGTGCTCCACTGAGTATCAACTGCACATGAACTGGAAAACAAATGCAAACCTGAAAATGGTATACAGCCTTGTTCAGCTCTTTAATTCATCCCTGAAAACAGCAGACAAAGCATCTTCTCCGCTCACATTGATGCCACCATTTTGATTTGTAATGCACGTGCATGGAATACATAGATGGATTTAAGTATAAAAAAAGTAAGTATAAATAAAAAAAATAGCTATTGGTGTTGTCCACAGTTTCACACATCTGCAAGGAAATGGTTCAAAGACTTTAAACATCATAAGTTAAGCCATATTTGCATGCAGTCTGGAGAAGTCTGACTGAAAATAGGTGTATGTCAGTGTATGGCTTCGCTCATAGTTTGGAAACAAGCAAGAAATTAAGCACTATGTTGGAAACACAGCTAGACACCAAATTTGCAACACTCAAGGGGTGTAGCATTGCAGTCTCTCCAAAAAATGTGTTAGATTACTCAAAACCATGAAAAATTCTTGGAACTACGGTTCCTATTACTTGTCGACTTTTCAATTCCACCGAAATGAAATACAGTCACAGATCCAAGAGACTAATTTTCCACTGTGTTGCAATGCAGTTTTCCATGTGACATGAGATCGAGATAAGAATGCAAAACAGTTCTTTGTCTCTTTCGTGCCACAGACAACAAAACAGAAATGTCCCTTTTTCTATCGTGCACTCCTCATGCTTTCACTGCCTCTGGTGAGATGTGGTTTTCACACACACGCCTCCATAGTCGCATGTAGTAAACATACAAAGCATCAGCCAACAAATCAAATCATAATTTAAAGGGACATTTTATCTGATGTGATCAAATACCTACAGATTGCATGCACCATTGCATTGGCAGCACTGCTAATGCGCATTCACAGAATGTCTTTGCACTCTGTGATAGCAGTACGACCACCATCCAGTTAGACCCTGGCTTCATTTGCATTGTTCCTGGCAAAACATATTGTCAAAGTGATACATTTTGATAGTAAGACCGAGAAGAAGAATCAAACTACACGAACATGGACATAAACTCACACTAATGAAGAAAATCTGAAGGCTTAGTGATTAAATAGCATGATAACAACACAGTCCACAATATAGATGCCCTACACTAATTAAAACACAGGCTTAGGTTCATTTGGTGGGTAAATCTCAATGGAGAATGAAACTCTGCAAGTTGCCTCACATTTAATGTGCTTGTCAGATGGACGAAGTGTACAAAGCAGTGTAACTGTAGCTATGAATACCTTCAAAAAGACATGTCTGAGAAATGTACAGCATTATCCCCATATTTAATTATTAGCATCCGTCATTCTGCCTGTGAGCGCAGCTGTTCGGAACAGATACAAGCACTTGTCTTCTGACACAGCCAAGGTTGGGTTACCTAAATTAGCCTAGCGAGAGAAGAGATGGATGTGTGGTTATTTAGCACCAGTGCGATGCTGGTCACACTTGAACCATTGGTCTGGCGTGACTGATAAAGCGTCTCAGGCTAATGAGAGAGTGAACAGGGATTACTGATCTGATGTTAATCACTTGAAAGTGGAATGTCTTCATACAGCATAGCAACTGTAAAAATGCCACTTTGTCAGCACAGAGCTGCTCTTTGTGTTCTTAGCACTGTTTGCCTTCAGGAGAACGCATTCTCCGTCCCCCTCAATCTCCCTCTCACTTTGTATTTTCTACCCACTCAAAGCCCCCACACAATTTGGTTTGATAGTAAAGGTTCAAATGTTTGTAAAGGTACATCAGTCTATACAAGCACACTGATACATACAGAACTCCTTCTATCGTTCCTTTCACTTGCATCTCAAATTTGTCTCAGCCAGAGGGTACAGCGCAGTCAATAACGTGCTACTGAAGTCAGAGGCACTGTGCGTGTTATTTCTGCCATAACATCAGAAGGTTCGGTCTGTTTGTGTGCTGGTTTATGTGAGTGTACACAGCTTCATGAGCCAGAGGGCCGATGAGTAACACATCTCAGGAACACTGCTACTTTACTCAGAAACAGTTGTACTCTATTTACACAAGTCCTTACACATAAGAGTATTAGTGTAGTGCACAGTGACACATGTTTTAGAAGTTAGTCATAAGAGCAGACAAGTAAAAGTTAGGTAGGTGTGGCTAAAACAAAGCTTTTCTTTTATTTCACCAAAGAGATGAAATATCATCTTTCAACTAGAGGTCAGTGATTTTCTAACACTGACTCCTGTGCCTTCTGCCCTGTTTGTACTCCTAATTGTTTCAGGCTTTCTAACAAATGTATTAGACTGTACATTAATCAGATGAAAAGAAGGCCTTGCAACTGACCAGTGCAAACAAAGAGTGAAAAGAATAATTGTGCAGGTCTGTCTGTGTCAAAAGGGTAGTAAGCTGGATTTGTGCACAGAATGAGGCTTCTCTGTAGACAGTGATAAAGAAATAGAAATAGAGAGTCGGTGTAAAGTTTCTACAAACATCTATTTTAAAAAATACCATATTTTTTTTATTTTAAGAGAGAAATCGAAATGCATGACTTCTGTCTGAATCATGATCTGGTATGAAACTAGTCAAATGGAAACCACTTGTCATCTTGTCTATATTTCACAATGTATCATTTTGTAGTAGGTGGACTGAACATATACCAGTGGCATTTCCTAGGCCATTTGCAAGGCTGCTATTAATAGTCAGCTGACCTTTTATACATGTCTACTTCGTCATCCTGGGCAGAGTAAACAACCAGAAAGCAAAAAATACAAGGAGGATAAAGAGGAGAACATAGTTAAAAAGCATTCCAGGATGAGACCATAGATAACTGTTTTAAGGACAAAAACAAGAAATTCACAATCTAAACTCCGGGGAGGGGTTGGATCATAAAAATAAAAAATAATTTCCCCTTCGTTCAGCTGTTCTTACAGCCAGGGATTTACAGATGGGACATACAGTGTTAACTATCGTGAAGACTGAGACCAACAAAATATAGTGCATCACAGGGAATTTGGTACTTTTTCCCCTCATTCAGATGGTACACAAATGCATCCAAATGACATCATTTTATGGCCAGAAGGAAATGAGGAATCTCTAAGCCAAATCAAAAATACCAGGTTAATGGAACCTGGAGGAAAGATGGCAACTAATTAAAAGACAGAGGAACAAAAATACACAATGAGACCACTAAAAAGTGTTCTGCTTATGGATCCAGGCTATTAGCAAGTGCAAATTAAGGCAACATGGCACTAAAAAAAGTAAAAAAAAAAAAAAAAAAAAAATCCAAAAGTTAAATCCATCTGTTTCTCTTTGCTATTGTTCAGTAGCCTTTTAAAGGTGTATACATGGCAGTTCCTCAGTTTAACTGACATGATACTGAAACAACAGCTGTGAAAATCCAGTAACTGTCCGTATGCTGTCTGCTACTATTTTATTTTACAGGGGAATGATGATGTTGAGCTTTTGGTGGAAGTAAGTGCAATGTAAGATAAGTACAGGATAAAGAAGATAGTAATTGATTATTAAAACTCTTCTATATGTTCACATCTGGTATCAAATTTGTACATGGGTCCTTATGTAAATAATAACAAGCACAACAACAAAAACAATAATAATAACAATCATCATCATCATCATCATCATCATTATAACAATCATAATAATAAATAAATAAAAGTTTCAGAAGTGCAATTAATGTCAATTTCTTACTCTATACACAATAATAGATGAATATTGGACTGACTAGAAATTGCAATAATTCTAATATCCTTCATAAAACAGTGATTAGAAAAGTATGTATTGATTTTCTGTAGTTCACTCAGATACAGTATTCACATATTACTTTCCCCTTTATCTTGAGTTTAACATTCCCTCTTCTTCACCCAGCATGGTGTAGAAGTGAGTGGTGAGGTGACATGAGTGGGGTGTGTGGCAATGAATGACTTTTTTACTTCATGCTCTGCTTCTTCATCACTTTTCTACCTCAAATACTAAAGCGATGCTTGGGCATGCTCACTTTTGGCACCAGTAAATACTGCCATTATGCTATCTTAGAAATAAAGGACTGCAAATCCTATTCCATATAATTCATTCAGGACTGGATCGCTGACAGAAATTTTGCAAATGGAGCATGCTGTGGGGAAATGCACCAACTCTCTTAATCTGTGTAGTGTCTGAGTATGGCACAGGCAGCATTTTGCAGTTGCTGAGCTACTGATAGCAAAACAGTTATTATGTTTCTGGGCCTGCTCACACAGTCACGAAAGCCAATGTCACGGTGTGACAACGTTGAACACTTAATTGATGACTATCTGATGGTATTGTTTGCCTAACTGGCAACGCAAAACTGTACTGTCACTCTCTGCGTCTCACTACAAACACACAGTGGGACTGGGCGATTAATAATGCACTGTAACTGTTGTGTGTTCACAGAGTCACCTCCTCCCCCAACCCACTCATTTGTTGTCTATTGGACAAATTCGGTTTACTAACTGCTCACTGCTGGTCGTAGAACAACACGTGGATACTGATGAGAGAATGAATTCCTAAAAGTGGCGCTGCGGTCACCTCTTAACCTTTTAAGGTTGGGAGTGTAGTCAGTCCTGGCTAATTTATCCCGACTCCTCAGCACTGTCAGCAAATTTTGAACCATGAAGTCCTGGAATAAATCACACCTTAATGAGCATTTTAAAGATCCACTTTGTGATGATTTGTCTTATTAAAGTAAGATCAGGAACTTTGACAGTTTGCTCACTTTTCATATGCAGGAAAAGTGATTATCTATCGGTGCCTATAAGTCAATAACTGGAATATATATATATTTTTATATTTTATTTAGTTTCACTTAGTTATTTAGTTCCACAATATAATTAAACTGAGGGTACAAAGAAACTGTGCTCCGCTGTAAAAAAAAAAAAAAAAACAAATAAATAATCAAATCAATTACTTTTAATTAACTTTGCAAAACAACAGGCTAGTTACGATTTCGTCAGCTGAAAACAAGTCCACTGAAATATGGCAAAGAATGATATTTAAGTGTCACCCAGGCTGGTAACACAGAAAGTGATATGCAGATCAATGTTAACTGTTCCATGTGTTATAAACAAAGTGTTGATATATCAACTGTCCTCTACTGTCCTCCTCCCCCCTTCCATTGTTTTCAATTTCTCTCACCTCATTCTTGTTCCCCTGTTCTCTGATCTGATTGACTGATATGAGAAGTGGCTCTCTATCAGACTGAAGGCAATTCTATTACCTGACCCTTTGCTGAAACAACATCCACTTTCACTCGGCTGATTCACAATCCAATATAAGACCAATATATGCACCTGCATATGTGTATATTTTCATTGTGTGCAGACACAGTAGCAGTACTCAGACACAGGTAGATGGATATCATGGATGCTCACTCAGCATGCAATCACAGGTCTGGGCACAGTGAAAAAGGAGACACACACATGGACATACACACTGGCAAAACTCTCCCTCTGTTCTTTTGCTTGCAACAAACCAAATCTCAGCATATCTCGGTAATCTCACCCCAGGCAGAGGGAGGTGTGTCCTAGCCTCCTAGCCCACTGCAGAGAACCTCATTGCCAACCCACTGCACCAACCCTGATGACATCGTCAATGTATGCACCATTTACTACAGCAGGACCAGTCCTTCTAAGTCTGCCTCATCCATTCATGAGAAATATCAAACATTCTGACAATATTCTGTAAAACAAAAAACTGCACAACAGTGCAGAGTGTTACAGTATGGTCAAACACCTGCAGTGCTTTTTGATTTTACATGGGGTGCAATTATTTTTTTAAGTTATTCATCATTGAGAAAATCCAAAATGTTAATATTTTACACAATACACTCCTGTCAATTATCATATTAATGTGATTGCTTACTAATTTGTGCCAGCGAAGGCTGTGTAGGAGGAAGAGGCTGCATGTTGGGAGGAAGGAGTCAGATAGGAAAACAAGTAGATCCCACCTGGCATTTCAATCATGGTATGTGTTGAAGAGGTTAGCAATGACTATTTTTAATGTTCTAATTATTAAAATTCATTTGGGCACAGCAAAGTCTTCTGCCAATAATATAATACTGCTATTGGAATTCTGTGCTGCAGAGCACCTAAAAGTATGCGTTTCTTTAAATATTAGGGGTTGTGGGTGTGCAGATTTTACTTCACATAAAACACAGATGTCTTATTCATGTCATAATTGCACAACAGGTGTTTTTCCTGCCCACACCACTATCTTCAAACACTGTTGGTATGTTTTGTTTTTTTTTTCATTACATCACTTAACAAAACACCCTGCTGCCAGCCTCCTTCTAACTACTCCAATGTTTCCTATGTCTCTTTCTCAAGTTCTCTAACCCAAAAGCCTTCTAACTGCTTCTATCCTTCCTTCCTTTGCTGACCTTGAAAAAGTACATTGGCTGTGATTTGAGAAATTTCTCAAATACCAAAGGTGGCCTGGCCAATGCAATACAGCAATAACCAAACACAATCCAAAAAGAGAGCACACAAATTAGTTGTTTAACTCCTCTACATGGATAAGATAAACGGTACAGTATTATTAGAGGTACTAGGTTGGATTTGAAATATTAATAGAAATTTGGGAAAGGTGATAAAAATTACACTGTGGGAAGAATGATCTTTATTTTAACTTGCAAGGCCTCAATAATATAATAAGTTTAAAACCTAGAACATTCTTTGAGTCCTACTGGGAAGTACAAAGCCATGAACACTATTAAAATGCTGGGAAAAAGAAAGGTTAAAAGATGTAAACGTGATTCAGGCAATGTTCAGACCTGCTATTTGTGAGGGAAATCTGGACTAAAGGATCTAAATCGATTACTTCTGGTTGTCAAGTCAGTTGTGAAATCTCATGAGCTCAGAGTTAGACAGGCCAGACAATAGAGAGGACACTCATGTAATTCCCTCAAAATCCTGCAGCATACATAAGCTACATTTGTGAAACTGAGCTCAACCCACAGAGAAACTGTTAGACGTCACAAATCAAAAACGAAAGAACTCGTGTTGATGACACTCTGACTCTTTGTTGCCTACTATGTTATTGCCTGTTATTATGTTGTAATAAAAAGAAATTTTCAAGCTTAGCCAAGTTGAACATGGTAAAGAATTACCAACACACTGTAATTTACAGATCATTTGAAGAAAATGTAATGCAACAATTTGTAAACTTAAATATACGAAACAGAAAACAAAATGTTCTGTCAAAGCAACCAGAGTACATGGAGGCTCATGGAGTGTTCATTCCTATGCCTATACACATAAACAGGCTAGCACATGCCTACACACAAAACACTGGGAAAAAGTACTTCTCCCACAGAGATCCCACATAACTCAAGTCCCACACAGTCAATCAATAGTGTCATCAAAATGTTTAAAATTAAGTCCCAGGAGATGAAAACAGAGCCTAAGACTGCTGTTCTGCTCCAGAGGCATCAGGTCAGTGAGAACAGACAGAAGAGACACATGGACACATGGTGTAAATTTTTCATTTTCACATGTTCTTCCACCACAGAGATGCTTAGTCAGCAAAAGGAAAATGTTGCGCAACTGTGTTATATCTGCGGTAGGTGGTGTGTGTAGCAGAATAAAAACAAAAAGCCGGACTTGAAGAAATAAGAGACCTGGAAAAATTCCTGATAGTGGCAGCCATAATGGAGCTGCAAAGGACTGAACATTGGAGAAATGCATTAAAAAAAAAAGAGAGGGAAAAGACACCATGAGGAGAAGATAACAGGCAATGCCCAAAGCCCTGGGAAGAAAATGAAGACTGACTGTGAAGGACACAAGAAAGTGAATTAAATAAATAAAAATAGGACTGAGGTGGAGCAGAGATCATTTTGAAGCTGAGGGAGTAAGAAAATTAGATATGGGTAGTTTGTCTGTGTGAGTGCATACTATCAAAAGATGATTTGAGGGAAGGTATGTCCAGCATCCATCTTCCGCTTTTCGCTGGAGCCAATCCCACCTCACACAGGGCGGGGTCACCCTGGACAGCTCACCAGTCCATCACCAGTTCATCACAGGGCCAACACACAGAGACCAACAACCACTCACACTCAGACCTACGGACAGTTTAGAGTCACCAGTTAACCCAAACATGATGTCTTTGGACAGTGGGAGGAAACTGGAGTACCCAGAGGAAACCCACGCAGACACGAAGAGAACATGCCAACTCCACACAGAAAGGACCCAGGCTGGGAATTGAACCCAGGACCTTTTTTTATTGAAGGTCGCTAACCACTACACCGCTGCGCTGTCCCCGGTCGATACAATACAATATGTCAATACAAATGCGAAGTCACTAAAGTGCATTAATCCAGCTTAGCTCTGCTGAGCCTAGTATTATAGTCAGGCAGTCATGAGAAATCTTGAGAAAAGGGCTATCTTTATAGAAATGGAGAAATAGTGGATATCAAATGTCTATATTCAGCTGAGCTTATCACCATTCCAGGCACATTTTTCTCTTTTCATCAGCTATTCCCTGCCATCAAACACCTGTGTAACTTTACCCTTCTCCTTAACATTCAGCCTGCTCGCCATTTCTTTCTCCTCTGTCAAATACTTCAAATAATGTTACGTGTCTCTGTCACCGTCTCTTCTTCTCCCTTTCTTTCAGAACAGAAATCTCCCAGTCTGTCCATCTATTGCCCCAGCAGGACCGGCAGTGCAGCTGGAGCAGCATCACTAATTGTTTGCTCCCGTCCCTGAAGGCACGCTGGGAAGCTTTGTTTATAAGTGTAATGTCACCCATGAGTTGCACTAACACATCCTCTCCCATCCCTGCGCCTGGGTGACCCAGGGGATGGGTGGTGGATGGGCAGGCAGTGACATGACAGCTGAGCAATGTGTAATGACAGGTTGGAACAAAGGATGAGAATTACAGGTGTAAAAAGGAGGGGGGGGGGTATGGCACACCATTTCTATAAATAATAATGCAATAGCCACCAGATGAAACACATTTCTACACATCATTTGATTGAGAATACTTTCATTTGAAGACAAGTTAATGAAAGCTCTTATCTGTGTGTTTTGCAAATGACTGTGACTGACTGTAATTGCCACTAAATGTACACTAGCATGCCTTAGATCGACAACCATTAATAATTCAGCTAGCAAGAGCAGCATTTCCAAAACAGTTCCATGATATTTAACATCAAGTTAGCTGACATTCAGCCCAATTGCAGGTCGCCCGTAAACAAGCACATTTAAGAATATGCAGCCGCCAACTTACTTCCACATGGACAAGCAAAAACTCCCAATGTTCATTCCATTTATGCTCTCATCCATTTCTTTCTGTCAAAGGTTTTCTCTTTTGGAAAATGACGGATGGATCTTTCCCTTTCACTTTGCACGTTACTCTGTGGATGGTCCCTGCTTATTTATAAATAGAGCTAATGAGCTACATGGACATGAAAATAAAGCCCAGAATAAATAATAAAATGCCAACTCATATAGAGGGGAACTCTCAGTATAATGTACAACGATGAGAAGTGGTTGAGGTAACTATATGAATGTGTTAATGCACAGTGTGCGTACTTTTCAAGCATGTCTCCAGACTGGATGAAGAGAGGAAGTGAGCAGATGACAGGTAAAGGATACATCCGTACACCACCTGATCTTGAGCCGACGGCGAGAAGCCTCTGCACGGGGTCAAAGGCCAAAGCAGTGGGCTGGCAGGGGAAACCATGACGCACCGTCTGCATGGAAAAAAAACAGGGAAAACACAGAATTGACTTGTAATTAAATCAGAAGAGCATGTTTAAAGCATTGCTTCCTTTGGTAAAACGGTGACCAAAAAACATAGTGACTATATCCCCTGAAATGTTTGTGTTTTCTGATTAAATTCTGCAAAAATGACTCATGACATTTAGGACAATGCATGGCGTGACTCACAAATAATTGTAATGGTGGTTTCTGCTTTAGGAATGTCAGAAGCTTCAAGTTCAAATGGAAAAACGCTAATGTTTTCACCTATGAAACTTCAGCTCACCTCTGACAGTAGAAGAAAAACAAATCTGGATGAATGAAATATATATAAAACACAGAAAGAAATTACTCAGCCTTTATCTGAATCAAAAGATGACAATATGAAACAACCATACAGGTAGAGTAACCATACTCCAAATAACAATTGTATACAAGATGAAAACAGGAAGCCTGACATCATGCAGTTGATGGACTGTTTGGATTGGATCTATGAGGAATCATCTTTCAGTGCCAGCATCGTCAGGTAGTAATATATTTGATACTGAATTCACAGAGAACAAAGTAAAACATTTGAATGGATACCCTAAAATGATTCTGCAATTTAGTTTTCATTTTCCATAATGATCTGAGCATCTCGCTCGGTATTAGAAACAAAGCACCAATTAGAAATCTTGGATTGAATTGTTCTTTCATTCGTTTCATAGCATTGCAAATGTAACATTTTCTGATTCACCTCTCTTTCTTCCCAATTCTTTGCTTAACAGTTTAATGTAGACTGAGCAGAGACGTGACAGCAATTAAATGGGGGAAAAAATGTGCTGCACACAAGACTTTTCAAAGTACCTTTGAAACACTTCCTTGCAATACTTGAATGTTTGGTATTGGAATCCAAATAAATATATTTCTTTCAACTTTGCAGAATGGGAAGTGACACGCCATCCATCCTCAGAATTGATTTTCCTATTATTGAAGAAAGAAGAAGGTCATATCTTTATCCCACTGTCAGGCAATAAATGTTTGAGACTGAAGATTATATTGGAAACGCTACTCAAACTGGCACTCAAAAGCACTGCTCCGACTGTACCTCAGAAGGCGAAGACAAAGGCATCAGAAAATGAGTCTTGAGCTCATTGCAGCAAATGAGCTACACAAAACCACATGTAAAATATGACACACACACGCGCGCCGCAGAGAAACACCAATATTTAAGGAAGAATGCATTTGTACTCCAAAACCACTTTAGCTTCTCCAGTCTGAAACTGGTGCACAGTTGCTGGGATACAGGAGAACCCTTCCCCATATACATACAAGACAGCCAAGAAGTGGATGAGAAATACATTTACTCTGGTGGATCTCCATGTTCCTTATACATATTTTAAGGTCAAAGCCATAAAGCCATTTTCTCCCTCTTTTAGTGTGCGTACGTGTCACCAGGTTCACCAATACTTTCATCCTCCGCCTTTTATCCATCTATCTATAGAAACAGCTTTCATGTCATTGCAGTTTTACTAAAATAGAGGTACCGAAAAAAGATTCATCGAGCACAACACAAATCTCAGCAACTTATTTGATCAAACCCTATTAAAAAGACAGCCCAAACATGAATAAGGGAATCCAAACACTCAGGAATGACTAACAAATGTATTCGCACAGCAGCTGAAGAAAGCAAGATTTACATCCAGAAATCCAGTCAACTGTGCAGCAAATGTTGACCTGTCTCAAAAGCCCTGTGTTATGGCTGCCAGAAGCTGCATTACATCTACCCCAATCTGAAGCCGCCGCCTCCCTTTTCCATTTATCTGATGTGTTGTCTTCTCCCCTTCACATATACAAAACCTTTTTGCACACGAGCCTGATGTTCCATCAGATAACTCTACACAGAAATCCACACCTCCAAAGGCTAAAAGCGGCACATGTGCCTCCTTCCTCTTTCTCCACACAACACTCCACTGCAGAGCTGGTCTAGACTCATGGCTCTATAAATAGCACGCAGTACTCATGTATACCACTGCCAGCAAATAGTGCATTGAGCAGCTATACCTCTGAACAGTGAAATTTGACAATGAATTCTCTTATTTTTATTTGATTAAAGAGCATGGGCAACTGTACAAAAGTACAAGCAAGTGCAAGAGTTCTTTAAAACAATTAAATTTTACAAGCTCCAAGTTTAATGAAGCGGTAACTTACTGTTTGGTCTGCACAATGCAAAATACTTAGGCAGCGAACTGAACACATCTAACAGTAATACAAATGAAGATTCACTTTAAATGCCCCAAGGTTCAAAGAGAAGTTATAGGCTGTATTTTGCAGTGCGACAATCAATACAAACAAACTTGTTTTATCTGGGAAAATTCCACGAGACTCCAAGATGGCACAGCTACGCATGTATCCAGCACATCCTATCATAAGAACCAAATTTCTTTATGTTGGTATGATGCAAGGAAAAGGTGTGACCGCTGCACCTATTATTGGTGTTTCAATTACCAACATTGCACAGTGTGTGTCCGTGGACATCATAATATATATTTAGAAAAAAAAAAAAAGATGTTTAATAAGAATAGACCTTTGTTAGAGGTACCACTGCACTGTATGACTGACTATAGAAAAATGCTACTTTCAATTTGTCTTTCCACAAAGAGGAGGAACAGGTTTGTTCTCTTTTTTCTTTCTGTTTTGTATTGAATGAAAATTCAATGAAGACATAATTTGAAAAGAAAAAAAAAAATCAGTTTTATTATATTTTACGTGTATTACTTCAGCAATCAATATTTATGACAGGTCCAAGGTCAACGTTGGCGGCAAGTACAAGCACTGTATTCCTTAATGCACTGAGGAATTTTAATTTGAAGGTATCATGGGTAACAATTTTGTATGTGGAGAGATTACATGGATTACTATATTGCATTTTTTAATTTAGAGATGATATTATATAAACCACCATGACCACAAAAGGTGATGCTGTTCTCTTCAGTTATCATTCTGATCCTACAAGGAAACAAAACATAATACAGTGGAGTTTGGTCCCATATGGTGAAATTTATCCTTGTTCCATAATTAGACATGTAATAAATCAAAGAAAAGCGTGAATAAATGAGTGGAGGAGAATAAAAGAATGCAGATGCTTCCACATACTCCCGGTGCATGGTGCAGTTAAACAATTACTATTCATGTCTAAAAATGTTGAGTAGGCTCAGTGACTTCAAAGGTTGGCTGGCTCTTTGTTTTGGGGAACGGATAACAGGAGCTTTGGTCACAAAACATGTTCAACCAGCTTGCTTTTAATAGGATCCATGACTTAAGTGGCATCTGTATTTAGCTCGATTGGAGAGATGTCAATAAATTGGGAAGAAAGCGCCCTACACATTTGAGCGGCGTGATGCTAACACCATAGGCACTGATCTATAGAGATGGGGGGCGGGGTGAGTGATATGTTCAGATCCTTCACCACGTTCTATGCAAGTGTGCGGATGCATTTGTTGTGTTCACAAAGAATGGCACGGGCCTTTATGTTAGATCCCTTCAGTGGGGGGGGGGGTCAGTGCGTGGATTATGCTATGAGACATATCTAACCCCGTAGTGGGAGGGGTCACGGCGAATCAATACAAACTTGTCTGAGTGATCAATTTGATCCCACCCTCCTGGTGGGAGTGGTGTTTTCCTCAATGAAAGGGCATAAAAGGAGTGATCCACCATCATCATGACAATAACTTTTTGCGAGAATAGCGTTCGTCCCTCTGACAGAGTTCAGAGACCCAAAAAAAATCAATGCTAGTTAACAATGAAGCTGTTCTGGTGATTAGTGATGGAACAACACCTTACTGAGACTATACTGGATTATCCTTTACTTTCATTTTATTTAATCCTTACTGTTTGTCTTTGTGTGTGTGTGTAATATGATCTCTGTATGCTCATACATTTGGTCTCTGCATCACCCAGGTGTTTCAGCACCTGCTCCCTAGAGCTAAGTGTCAGGATGAGGCGCGGCAGAAAAGAGAAAAGTAGAGCATTCCCATCGCATTCATCCATTTAAATTTACGTTACAGACTCAGAGCACCCATCACCCATCAAACAAACACAGACACACAGTGCTTCTCCAACCAGTGTTTGAAGAGAGATATTTTGAGGTTGCTCTAAAATTCTTTTGATCTGGTTGGGAGCATCCCCCCCCCCCCCCAAAAAAAAAAAAAAAAAAGGAGTGGGAGAGGAGATCAGGGTTGTGTGAAATGAGTAGGAAACAGCCAGTGGTTACACAACACATCATAATGTCATTTATTTCTTCTCAGAAACAATCTTGCCTTTATATCTAACCAAGGGTTGATTGTCTATTTCGTTCATGCCCAGCACTTCTACCTCAGGCCGAAGGTTTTTTTTTTTTTTTTTTTACCTATGAAAAACCAAATGCTCAAGACAATACAATGCTACAATCCTGTTTTTTAGCTATTACAGAAACAGCATGTGTCAATGACTTTTAACTTGATTTTGCAGAGCCAAAAATATCCTCATAACTATGCATGAGCCCATCATTAGAAGGAAATGAACTAGTTGAAGATCAGAGGTGCAAACAAGATAAATTTAAAAGCCATATTACAGAAAATGCCCAGCAGGTGTTGGGCAAATACATGTAGCAGCACTGTTCAAAAGTGCAAAGCTGCACATACACAATGTTGACAAAGGAACAATGAGACAATGAAGCTCCACTGAATCTCCTCAGTGGTTATGCCAGCATACAGGATCCTTCTGTAATGTATTAAAATGAAAAACGGAAATAGTCACAAGTCTGTTATACATAAGAGAGTAATTTCATTCCAGACACAAGACAGTGGCAGTTCCACGTTATGCAATTAAAAGGTGCCTTGGCCATTCAATAAAGGGCAAACACTGCACAAGAGTTCTCTAAGTTTACAAATTAGATAGAACTTAGTAGGTGTAAAATAGGATCTGTGCTAATGCTTTAAATGAAAGTGCAGAAGGGTCAAACTACAGGACCATTATTGTTTCACTGTGGAGCAACCCAACACAATTCAAGCATAAGGTCACTCCCACAGCCATATCTGTTGGGGGAGACTCACCAGAGGCCTTCAGTAAAACTGATAAAGTTCAGAGAAAATGACTCTATTCCTGGAAATGGAGAGAGAATAGAAAGGATGAAAGGATGGATTGGAAAAAAAAATCTGATGTTGATAAGGATGGAGAAGAGTTGACAGGCTGATTATGGAATACCAAAGTCAGACCAAAGCATCATTTACTTGACAAATACTGTAAAAAAAAAAAAAAAAAAAGAAAAAAGAAAAAAATCTCTCAATGGTAAAGGAAGTGATGGGATCTCTATTCCCTGTTTTCCTTATTTTTACCATTGTAAAACCACTGAGCACTCTAAAATAGTTTGACATACAATGGTAGAAGGTGTATATAAAAAAAATAATAAGTAAATTCAATACAACGAAACAAAGAAAAAAAAAAAAAAAACGCAAAACACCCACATTGTTTCATTGACAGGTGGTCTGAACCACAACAGGAATGAAGACTTGGCACCAAAATTTGGGATCAAAAGCAGATTTATAACAAACGCAGGCCTGACTAGAATCCGATTCCTCCTATTGCAGAGCTGTTATCCGTGAATAAAGCCATTCAAGAGTTTCACGGCATGATTTTCTCTACTGCATGGCGCACACACAGAGACACACAGAAGAGCATACAAATGAGCACGGGGCAAGAGAGCTGTGAGAGCTTGAAAGTAGAAAAACAAACAAAAATTCCTGGAGTTTCTCTCCCTGCTGAGTTTAGTAGGGTCATTTGTTTGAGAGCGGCAGACTACAAACTACTACATGATCATTGTTATTTGCAGTGATAATGAGAATAACTTATAACTGCACAAATCCATTTGGTTGCTGCATATAGTTACTTAACAAGCAATATTTGATACGGACATCTTGAAACATGTTGAAAGCCCGAGTTTGTCATATATATATATATATATATATATATATATAAAATGTATTATATGCAATCATCTGTTATCATTTGTGTATCTGGGCATCATGCTGTGCCTTCATATAGCCATAGAGCCAGAAACCAGTCGTGTGGGCATTTGTGTGTATTAAATAAGGGACTTAACCTTTTAACAACAGAAGCAGGCATGTCAATGAATTGGTTGTGACATCAGCATCACGCCTGAGGTGTGATAGAAAAAGTAGGAGTGGACTAACTACTCATATGTTGCTACCCACAACAAGTATGTTGCAACATGCCACTCCACCCCCTCATGAGAGCTGAGAAGAACCAACATTCACACATGGCTGGTTTACACAGCAAAACAAACGAGCATGCTTCCTGAAAATGTTATTTCTTTACAGCTCCCTGACGTCTGAAAGCTGGTTTTCAGGCTGTTTTTCAGCTGCAAGCTAGTGAATATGTTAGATGTTAAAACTTAAGCCATATGTGGCTCATATCTATTTTCAAGTCTCTCCAAGAGCTTCAGCCCTTGTAGCATTTACAAGACAAGAGGTTATAATTTGCCATTTAAGTTTCTTCCTCGGAGCAGAGTGAACAGCGACATCAGAGCGTGACGAGACAGGCCAACAGGGCTGGGGTTAGCCAGTGAGCGTTGGAACTTCAGTAGAAACAGAAGAAAGTGTAAATGGACGAGGTTTATTGACGCTGAATGTGTTTTCTAGACTAGTAATTTAATAGCTCAGTGTTGATATCGATGCTGTCATCAAATTTATCTTTAATCAATAGCAGATTTTTCATTGTGCTGTTGAACATTGGTTCAAGCTAAAAAGTTTAAATTTTAGCAGCTATTGGTTCTATATTTTGATTATTAAATTAAAACTGAAGTAACAAAGTGAACAAAATGCAATGTTCAGTAAAATGGCATTGCTTGAATATACTCTCTAATACTCTGTTACCAGATGTTACTAGACTACATGTAGTTAGAATTTCATAAATCAAGTTATACAGCAACCTCAAATCCTGCTTTTGTTATAAGATAGATAGATACAGCTGAAAAAAAGAATCTCAGCTGCAGTTTGTGCATACGCCATTATATTATACTATGAGAGACATGAAGTAGATGAGGTCTGTCAAGTGCAAACACTCAGAGAGGCAAGGAAGAAACCCCAGTGGCAGTTTAAAGCTTTGCAGCACTGCAGTTCCAAGTGGATTGGTTTCCATAATTAGTTTTCAACTGAACAGCCGTAGTCATGGACTCAATCATTCTGTTTGTATTGTGTTTGTTTTTTTTTTTTTTTTTTGCAAAGACAGTTCAATCTATTTATTAAAATGTGCCTAACGGACAGAACAGATATTTATTCTAAAAGAAAAAAGTAAAAAGAAGGAGGACCAACAGCAGATGGTTGGAAACTGTCTCTCGGTTGCTCGTTTTGCTCATAGAGACATTTCTGCTGTTTTTAACCACACGTTTCTTTTCCTGTGCAAAATTGATCTGGAAGGTCACTAGTGGCTTTAAGGTGAATGCTCTCCATCTGCCACCATCTCCTCCGACTGACATAACCATGGAAACCTAAGCCATTATGATATGAAAAACAAACAGTAAAAAAACACTGTGGATAGGAGCTTTTAGGGAAAATTTCCTACAGGTGTGCATTAACAACCCTGGCTATGATGATAACCTTTCCCTGAAAAAGAAAACCAAAAAAAAAAACAGAACTGATAATTTTCTTTGCAAAAAAAAAAAAAAAATATTCCCAGTAGGAGCCACATATAAAAGAGTAATTACTGTGGTCGCTGATCAAATCATGCAAAACTGATTTCATCTGTGAACTCAAACTCGAATAGAAGCTATTTCTTTTGGCTCTCTCTCACACAGAATGGTACACAGTTCTTTAAAATCCTCCATCTGTTTTGAATACAGTTTTTTTTTTTTTACAGTTTCTTTCCTCCACTATTGCTTTCTCCCATCATCTCCTCTCAGGTTGACACCAACTCCTCCCTAATTGATCACATACTGTGGCTTCTGACAGGCAGCCAGCCCATGGTAATGTGAGACTAGCTGGAAATCAACCCACTGAGTCATCACGCCCTCACACCCGTGGAGAGCTCGGGGGGTCGCTGCAGAGAGTGAGGTGATGTCATCATATCTTGCTGTCAGAGGAAATATCAGCATCCTAACACTCACACAGTGGCAAAGTTTATTTATGTTCCCTATCTTATTTTAGCATGCTAGAAAACAAGCAGATGCTAATCACCCCCCCCCCGCCAAAAAAAAAAAAAAAAAAAAATTCAGCAGAGGCTGATGGAAATGTGACTTTGGAAATATTTTAAACTGATTGTGGTGCTAGCCCACCACAAGATGCTAGATGCAAGATGCAGTGATGCTATTGCAGTTTATATTGAGGGTATGTTGACAAGTCAAAATTTTGACGAGTTTGTAGTCCTACAGTGAAAATCATGGGATTAATAAATGGGGGGGGTCGATCAAAAAGCTTTTCAGACATTTCAGTCTGGACCAAAGTGGTGGTCCCACCACCTTTCCTTATAATATGCTACATGTATAATGGCAAAAAGTCTCTATTTAAGAGCAACACTACATTACAATCTTACCAACACAGGACATTAGACTGACACAACCCAAAACGTCTTCCATGGCCTTGGTAATAAAGAGCACATTAGTGTTGCTGAATGGCTGCATATGGCAAAAAACATTTTGTTATAGGTAAAAAAAATTGTCATATCCGATTGACCTGATTCAAGAACGTACTGGTAAATCCAGTGGCAGGCTTCCTCAGGGAACTGTGATCTGGATGACAGAGAACCTGCACACAAAGAATGGTTTTACCAGGAAGTGTAAATGTGCTGGTATTATGGATAATCACACAGTCCATTTTGAGATTAATTGGTTATTAAGGGAAATCAAAAATGTGAACGGCGTCAAGAAGGCTTAACAGGCTCCAGATCCTAATATATTAACAATATTTAAAACTTCACTGAGTTCGGACATGAATTTTTAACTTAACATCTGAGATCAGTACGAAACAACAACAACAAAAGTTTATTTATTACTGCAAAGCAAATTTACAATTAATGCAACGCAAAATCCCTGAAGGGTCAAGCTAAATTGGAGGTCAAATTAAATTGTGTTTGTGTGTACGTAAGTGTATATTGCAATTATATATTTTGCGAGATTTGGACATAACAGATTTTCTGGGGTTGAATCATAGTTGTAGCAAAATTACCCCCCCACCTTTAGCAGTGTGGGACTACAAAGGTCCAGTTCATAGATTATACTCAAGAATGACGAAGGGTCCTGCTAAAACTACACAAAGTGCTTAGTATACTTTTAGCATCATTCACTTGTGTGCTCATCTGTCATAATTAGTTCTATTTTACCGAGCGGCCAAAAAAGATCTGTGACAGAAAGTATATTCATGAGTGAAATAACCCAACAACACAATCACAATGAGTGCATAAGTCCACTTTGGAATTACAATGAGCCATTGCCAGTCTCATAAAAAGGGACAGTCAGAGATTCATATATATGAGTTTCTATCAGCACGGACACTGCATCAGTCATGGCTGAAAGAAACAAAATCCATCACCCAATAAGAGATGCAAACTTTGCTAATAATTGTTATTCATCTTTCAGTTGCAGATTTTGTTGCCTGACTGAGGTTCAAACATGTGACGGGGTCCCTCTGATGTTCACCCCAATAATCACCTGGATACTCTCTGCTCCTTCACCCGTCAGCCCGACCCCTTCACTTTTATTACATCATAACAGCAACACAACATCAGCATTGTCGGGAGCACACTGTGGGATGGGATACACCGATTTTGCTTGTGCTACTTCCACACAATGAAACAGTTCAATGAGTTCCTGACCGTTCTCATAAAGACCCTCATAGTGTATCATTCAGGTTTATTAATCTAATTAACAGCAACTAAATACGGCTTAATCCAATCTCATTCCCTCCCCCGCTCCCGCACGTCTCGCACAAAATGAACTCATTCTGCTGTAAACAAAAATTAGCCCATCGATCCAGCGAGACTCTCAGCCACCTGGGTTAGTTACTCCCTCAGTGTGACAGAGGCTTCACCATTTCCCCCTCACTTATCACATTCTATGGCACCTTGTTATAAACTATGAAACCAAAAAAAAAAAAAAAACCCTGTGTATGAGTGATGCATCTTCCCACACTGCACAACGAGGATGTTAGGCATCACTAACTTTGAAAAGTTAGCCAGGATGCCAAACACTCCCACACATAATGCACCAGCTCACAGATTTATGTCCCCATTAGAAGGTGCGGATCATATCCAAAAATATTTGGGAAAATGAATGGAAATGACTTCGATGACGATGACTGTCAAATATTTAGCTCTGCTGTATTGACTTGAGATGAAGATGCATCTCTGTCGTCTCATATCAGTTAGCCATTTTTTTGGAGGCGGAACATTTGTTTCAGATTGAGGAAATGTAGTTATGAAGATTATAATATTACGATATAATGGACAAAATACTATCTCCACTACACCTTGATACCTGTTTGCACCATGGATATGAGCTGAAATACACAATTCCAGACTTACTACCTCCACCTCCCTTTCTCCTTGTGGTTGCCTTTCACCTCCATACACACATACAAATGCAGACATAGAAGCTGCACCTGCACAGGCTCAAATGAAAAGCACTGAAGAAATGGGATGGTGGGATGGAGAGCGTATTTGTAGTCTCATGGCTTTTTCATGAGAGATGCAGTCAATTCAGTTCCTTTAAAAACAACCATGCATGAAGCCACTCGCTGAGGAGGAGCAGCTTCCTGCATGGGACTGTGCAATCATGCTGTTCTTTTCTAGCATCTTCCCCTCCCTGCCTGCCTGCCTGCCTGACTGCCGAGTGTGCTCTGCAGCATTCTTTTCAGCTTGTGAATCAACCTCCTTGCTCACTCTCCTCCTCCCCCAGCTTCTCTAGACAGAAAAAAAACAACCCTCCCACCCCCTCAACCAGTGTCACTTTGCCAACCAATAATATAGCACTGCAAAAAAAAAAAAAAAAAAAAAGAAAGAAAAAGAAAGAAAAAGAAGAGAAGTGTTTTCTCTTGGGTTCTCAATGAATTATGCACAGTTGTATCCATAATGATGTTAACCCCCCTTTCTTATTGGGCTGAGGAATAATAACTGCAGTCAGCTCCAAAATGAAAATCTACAGAAGGGTTGCAATGGGTGGCAGAGGCAGCTATAAATACCCCTAACCCCCCCCCCCCCCCCCCCAACAGCCATCCACATCCTTCCCTTATTCTCTCCCTCCTTCTCTGAAAAGCACATCAGCTAGGACAGGACTGCAGGGTCCCTCCGCTGGCTTTTTCAATGCAAGGGAGGGATCTTAGTTATGTCATTGCTCCTTCAACATTTGTGCCAGCCTGCTGATGCAAAGAAGAGGCTGTTATTCATTGACAATGTATCACATGTGTGCAGCCCATGCAGCATGCTTATGACTGCTTGCATGTAGTAGCTGTACTGCATGTACTGGTAGGAGCTCAAGTGCACCCACAAACTGCACGTACACGCACACACACACACACACACACACACACACACACACACACACACACACACACACACACACACACACACACACACACACACACACACGCGCGCGTCCGCAGGGGCTCAGCTTTTTGTATATGGAGAATGGGGTGACTAATGGAAGGAGCTCAATTCTTTGGGCCTAAAACTAAACGCTATTAAGGCTGATGAGGGCAGCTTTCGTTTCGTGCTACTTTTTGCCTGCCGTGTCGCCTCAAGCTGATTCTGAACTTTCAACACAAACAAAGCCCCGCAGGCCACCAAATCAAGAGCAGCTCAGTCCAGACCCAACTTTTACGGCCCCATCGGGTCTTCATCGCGTCTCCCCCTCAGCCTGCAGGCGCTGTGGACCTCCCTCTTCTGTGGTTTTGCTCGGGGGGGATCTAGCACCTAATGAAGCTGAGTGTCTTACCCACCTTGCACAGCTGAAAGTTTTCCGACACCAGCGTCTCCTGGATGTCGATTTCTTTGGGAGTTGGCGCCGCCGTGGGAGTCCCTGCCGCGCTGCCGCACGATGGGGACCCGATGGTCCCCCCCGGGGAGGAGGTGGTCAAGCCGTCCAACACCCTCCGAAACTTCTTCATATTCTACCTCGGCTACGATCTATGTCCTTTAAGGGCGGAGAGGAATAATAAGTGCACTCTGATTTCTTTGTAGCCCCC